>NC_134496.1:39582892-39832892 GCF_040206685.1 Ascaphus truei
TTATCTCCCTATATCAGATTTAATATGACATCCCATTAGGTAAGCGTTTGTGAAAGTTACTCAATGGGTACCTTGTCCTGTTAAACGTAATCAGAGCCATCTGTGGTGTGTTGTCAAGGTACATAAGCCATTCATATAGCTTAAGAAAACAGTGGTGAAGCAAATTGTAGTCTAATAAAATGAAGGTCAACTTTACCTTTTTTTTTTTTTTTTTTCATTATGAAAAATGTGGTTTTAATCATTCCTTTTATGTCTAAATATGAAGCTAAAAATGGTTGAACCGGACAGATTTTTTAATAATAAGGGTGCATTGATATTTCATTTTCAAGCTTTTCATTTTACAAGATTTAATCTTAAGTGGTAGTGGAGCAAATGCATTCTTCTTAACAAGCTGGTGATAACATTGACCTAACTTGGTCTGGTTTAAGCAGCCAAACCAATTAAATGGAACGTCTTAATGCACAAGTGCTTTTCCGACATAAGGAACATGCTGGATTTATCTTCTGTCCTACTTCAGGGTGGTAACGGCTTCAGTTTTTCCCCCCCAAGTCGGGTTTGGTTTAAGATACTTTGATCTAGGTGAGTAGATATGACAGGCGTGTTATGTATTTCCAAATTAAGTAGATGAAATGTCTTCTCTAGCAGATTGATTTCTCCACGTCCGTCCATGTCTGTGCATGACATGAGGAATCTATGTTCCTCCCATCTGAAGGTAGAACACAGTTCTGACCTAAAGTAAGGCTTTAGAAGCCCTATCTCTATCGGAGTCTGGTCAGTTGTCTGTGTCCTACGCTGAAGATGGACCCTCGTACTTGCTACAGAGCCTGGGTAGTATCTGCCTGGGTAGTATCTGCCTGGGTGCGAACCGCATGAACCGAAACGTTGACAAATAAAAATATTATTTTTGCATTATCAATCGGAGTCTGGTCAGTTGAACGTTTAAATGAGGGGTGGCCAACTCCAGTCGTCAAGGGCCACCAACAGGCCACGTATTGGGGCTATCCTTGCTTCAGCACTGATTGAGCCACTTGTGCTGAAACAGGGATATCTTCAAAATCTGACTTGGAGTTGGCGACCTCTGGTCTAGACGTTCAACTGATCAGACTCCGTTAGACGAGGGGCTTTTAAAGCCTCAGGTCAAAAGTTTGTGTCCTACCTTGATATGGGATGAGCATAGATCCCTCACTTCATGCACTGTCATGGAGGGACTAGGAGAAAAGGAAATGATTGGTAAGTAAAACATTTACCGCTTTCGATGTGTTGTATATTGTAGGGGTCAGATGTGCTAAAGGTGGAAGCATTCTTAAATACATTTTAAAAATGCTCATACTATGATAAGTGTAAGAAGATAAAAACCAGTGTTGAGCATTTTTAAAGTAAGATTGCTCCTTTTTAGGCTTTCTTAGATATTTGGCTCCATGGGGTATTAAACGTGCCCTTTAACTTCTAAAAGGTGAAGCATGATGTAGTCGTGTCAATATTTAAAACTATGATTCTCGAGCGCAAAGGAAAGAAGATTTAGCTGCTCTTTAAGCAAAAATGTAGAATTATATTCTACATCATTTTAATTTTTATAATTTTAATATGGGTGGTGTTTGATAAGAATTAAAACTCCATTTGCTTAAGGGCAAGTCAATCTGCGAAAAGTACTTGTACCTAAATCTTTTGGGACTTTGTGCTTTTAATATGGGTTTCCTGAACAATACGTACGGTGAAACCAATCGTCTTTTACCATTTAGACAGTTTAAGCCTTTTGTGATGAAGCATTTTTACTAATCATATAATATTTCTACATAGGATTGCTTGGCGGGGCTGTCCATCCTTAAAGAAACCTAGATGTCTAAAATGGGAAAAGTGATATTGTAAAGAAATGTAACCTGTGAATGATGTGAGTGTGTGTAAACTGAAGATGTGTGAAGTTGGGTAAATGTCAGGCTCTGTAATCTAGGGTACGTCTCTATGGAGCCAGCTAAGAAAGAATGTCTTCGAGTACAAGAGGCTGAAAGCGAGGAAGTTCTCCCCTGTGAAAAAGGATTGTGGGCCTTCAAGAAACAGATTAATCATTTTTTTAAACTCATAAGCAGTATAGGGAATAACTTTGCCAGTCACAGCCTTGTGAGGGATTCTGTTCAAATGTATTAATAGTCGGACCCAAAATCTTAAGGTATTAAAAAAAACTAAAACAAAAATGTCACCACCCTAAGTCTTCTGTTTACAAACGTTGAGGGCAAAATTGTACCCATGGAATATCATCTTTTTTAGCCTTCTAAGAAAACTTTCTAAGTAATATAGTATATACAGGCATACCCCGCTTTAAGGACACTCACTTTAAGTACACTCACGAGTAAGTACATATCGCCCAATAGGCAAACGGCACCTCACGCATGCGCCTGTCATCACGTCCTGAACAGCAATACCGGCTCCCTACCTGTACCGAAGCTGTGCGCAAGCGGGGGGACTATAGAGCCTGTTACAAATGCGTTATTTACATCAGTTATGCACGTATATAACGATTGCAGTACAGTACATGCATCAATAAGTGGGAAAAGGTAGTGCTTCACTTTCAGTACATTTTCACTTTACATACATGCTCCGGTCCCATTGCGTACGTTAATGCGGGGTATGCCTGTATACAGTGTAACAGAGAACAAATACTCAAACTATTGAAGGCTGTCAGCTGTTTTGCTGCTTCATATTAACACATTTTTGTGTAAATGGATGTGCATATCTCTCTCAAACAAAATGTAACAGTAGAAGTTTGTAAGAGTTGTTCTTTTCATTAATATGCTTAAAGTCCTTTTATTATATAAATGTGATTTCTTAAATCTATATTTCACATTGTTGGTTCTTGGTTAGATTTATATGATCAAAATGAAACAATATGGAGAGAGCATCATATGTTATTTTACTGTCAAATACAGAAGCTTTAGGTATAGTGTTTATAGCTGGGCTCTCCAAGTTCAAACCGCATGAGTAACCAACAGACCAGATTTGGAAGACTTTTCAAATTAACTCTTAATTGCCTGTTAAATGTTTGATCTTCCACAATATGGCAAAGATACGCCCCTCTCCTGTGTTCCTCGACCACTAAAACACTAGTGCATTCCCTCGTTCTCACCCGTAGTAATTACTGCAACATTATTTTATCTGGCCTCACACCTCTCTCCCTTACAATCCATTCAAAACGTTGCTGTTTGAATAATCTGCTCTTCTAGACTTGTATCCACTTTGGACATACTGAAATCTCTCTGCTGACTTCCTATTAATATAAGTTTGAATGACATAATGATCCCTTCCTTTAAACGGCAGGCCAAGCAATATCCTACATGTGTTTTTTTGTTTTTTAAATCAGTTCTGTACTATGAGAAAATACTTGTAACATTTTTTTTAAACAACAAAGTCACATCCCCTTCCTCTTCTAAAACGGGCTCTGGCACACCCCTTTTTGAGACCTGTCCTCTATCTAGCAGTGCACCAATTGTATTTAGTGACTGCTTGGGCACATGATCTTCCCCATAGAACTTTGCATCTTTGGTCCTCTTCTGCTGCACTGAAAGCCATTTAGTGAACCCCCGAGCTGAAGCTTTGCCGATCGATCACAGGAGAACGGATCGCTCATTTACTTGCTGCTCCTATCCTCATTGTTTCTACTTTTATTTTCCCTGAATTGTAATTTTGTAAAGCAATGCCACTATATAATTAACATAAGTTAACCAGTTAACTGTAATGATAACACATACCAATTGCTAGGGTGTGTTGCCATTATTACCTGGTCTGTTAGTTGCGTTCGAGGACTGAACTTGGAGAGCTCTGGTTTGTAGGAACTGAACAAAAGCCTCTTACTGATGATGGGTGACATTTTAAAATGCATATTTCTGAACTTGGTTGGTAAAACGTAAGATTTAAGACATGTAGGGGGGTAAGGCCTTTGGATGGGAGCGAGAAGTGGAAGAATGTCTTGTGATCAGTGCTCTATGGAGCAGGTTGCAAAGAATTGTGTGCTTGCAAACAGGTGTAGCTTTCCTATCATCTGTTTCTCATAGTGTGACGGTGCTTCGATGGGATGTAGGAGTTACATACAGTAGCACTTCATGTTTAGGAGAGTTAGACTTAGGTTATTTTTCATATCGACTTTTGTTTTTACAAGAGTCTTCAGCTACCAGTTTCTTCTCACATTTTATTCTCTGTGACTGTGAACATCTCCTGGCGATATCTCTCTCATTTCTGTGACTTTCGTGATATGGCCATTTTAGATAATGTCATTCTGTATGCAGATTATTGGGAGTCCTAGATTGAAGGAAATGTCATGTCTTTAAATATTTTTATAAACTGTATTGGGGTAATTTACACAATCTACACAATAGATGGTCATTGTGTGATATTGGCCATTGAAAAACACACACACCAAATAAAAAGATCACTTGTGAGCACATTCACATGTCTTAGGCAGGTCTGCAACCCTGCCTTTCACCATTATCACCCAGCATACAGTATTTCCACGGCAGCAAGGGATTCTGGGAAATGACATGCACATGAGCACACCGTGTCACCTTTTGCCTGAAAAACCATTGTTACATGGAGCCCATATAAGCTATTGTTCGCTGTTAACACAGTTATAAAGCACAGCATGGGAATCAGATGTAAAGCCAGAGAAACCATTCACAGACATGTTTCAATCTTAATGGGTATCATCAGTGTGAAGTTGGTTGTACTGCTGGCACATACATACATACATACATACATACATACATACATACATACATACATACATACATACATATACACACACACACACCGTGTATCAGTGCCATGGAAAAATAAGACTATTTGTTGCACTTTTGCAAACACGGACGGAGTCTGATTCTCCGGGAACAGTTTCCCATCCTTTTTAAAGACTTCCGTTTGATTGGCTGATGGGCTTGTTGGCCAATATAAAGTCTAGTAACAGCACAGGTGAACTTTAACATGCAGTGTATATGTTACCCATTTAGTAGATAATTTAAAGCTACTTATACAGTATTCTTCTATTTAAGGAAAAAAACAAACCTCTTATAATATTTGTATCCCATGAATTACGGAAATAAGATTTTATACAAATATTCTATCTTTATAGGGAAGTTTAATAAATTTGGGGAAACGCTGACGGACACTGACCTCATTTCCTTTATAACAATGAAAATTAATAGTTTCACGTTTTATGAGGCTGATAGTCCAGATGTAGTGTACATTTAATTAAGTGTAGTTTCCTCTTGGTTATGGTATGTGTATCTGTTTTTTGTCGCAAATTCTTTCTAGTTTTACAGTTTTCCCACATGTTTTCCTTCATCATTTATGATTTTTTTTTTCTCAAAGAACAGCTACGAGGATTTAAATCACTTTAGCATGCAGCACAACAGTACCCATTCAAACAATAAACGCCATTTTAAAAAGCCGTCAGATCTTCTGTCACTTCATAAATAAAATGTATAAAACATTATGCAGTTGTAGTGCCCACCTGCTAATTAAATGCAGATTTTTCTCAAACTTATTTTAAAATCTGCTTTTTCTGTTTCAACTCTGTCTGTGTGCAGCGTACATATGGCTCTCGTGAAATTAATTATGCCTATGGAGCAGCTGTTAAATTTAGTGCAACTAATTTTATCCAATATTTTACATTTTAATTGATTACCTGTGAAGAAATTAGCAAATTAACACGGATTGTGCAGTAAGTAAATAATGAGTTTTTATGGATACCTTCACTTTTTTTTTTTTTTTTACAACCAGGCTAGGTGTTGATGGAATAAAGACATTTGCTTAGGGTTGTCACATAGGAAAGGTATCGGAAAGCCTTCATTATCTGATGTAAGGCTTTGGGGAAGAGAGTGCAGCCAGGCATCTGTGTGTTCTGTAAGTCCGACACGAGAAGCAGATTGGAAAGTAATAGCTTTTTTTCACAGAATTTCTGTAACATATGGGCTTATCTGGATCTGAGCAGTGTTTGAAGATCTTTCAACTTGACTAAGTAACTTAACCTTTGCCATGGTGGTGGGTCTTTATTTTGTCAGCCACCTTTTCAATTAGAATGTTGTTATTTGACATTTTTTTTTTTTTGTTAAAGAAAATATGAGAAAACTTATTTTTTTTAATGATGAGGATTCTAATAATTTGTAGGAATAATTTCATGTGCGATAGAACTTGTGTTGATTGCATTAACGTTTTAGTTGATAAAAAATGTCTCTCCAGTGGCTCGCATAGTAGTATTTGACCTGCTTTACCTAATATTAGTGTATTTTAGTGTTTGTGTGTAGCTGTGAATAGGCAGAACACCTGCAGTATATATTCTCAGAAGCACATACTCAAAAAGAAGTTTTGTGTTCGGGAGCGTTTGTCAAGCTACTATAAAGAGTAGTTCAGGGCAGAAACAATGGAATACAAAGTAAAAAGACTTAAGCACACTTATATTAAAGCACACTTATATTAAGCACACTTTTGGTAGCATTCAATACAATGCACATTTGATCAAATATGCTTTTATTTAGATGTTTGGATTCAAATGCAAAAACAGCAGCACACAGCCAAGGGAGCCAGGGTCAGAGTAATAACAAAAAATATTTATTAAATCATCACCAAAAGGAGATACACAGACCCTCCTACGCGTTTCGCACCATGTTGGTGTTTTATCAACGAGGCACGCCTCATCAGAAATTCAAGGAGTGGTAAAGGATTGCAATAATCACAAACCTAAGAAGATGTGTGTATTATGTCTTGCTGAAGATTGTCTTATCTTGATAGTCGCTCCCAATGAGGCTGCAGAGGTGTGGGGCACCATTATCGGCTGTGACCTTCAGGGAGTTTTATTATTGAAACATATACAAGACGTCTCACTAGTTTGACTATATCACCCACTCCAACTAAGAATTCTCTTTTCGTATATACTTTTGGATACCATTACTGAAGTCTTGTGTCCAGAACTATTTGAGCAACCCACTACCTCCCCTTTGACCCTATTTAGATGTTTTGTTTTCTGGTCTTACATTGCAATGATACATTGGGGATTTCTATTCTACAGAAAACGGCTACAAAATTGATTTGGGCCCATATTGTCTGTGGTGCTATGCCATAACACAGCAGTTCTCAACTCCAGTCCTCGAGCTCACCCCCCAACAGGTCATGTTTTAAGGATATCCCTGCTTCAGTACAGGTTGCTTAATCAGTACCTCAGTCAAGACTGCTTCAGCACAGGAGGCTCAGTCGACCACCAAGCCACTGATTGAGCTACCTGTGCTGAAGCAGGGATATCCTGGAAACCTGACCTGTTGGGGGTGTTTTGAGGACTGGAGTGCCATAACATATCTTGAGTCAAGTGAATGGGTCCATAAGGTGCCTTCCAGCACCAGGATGTGCCATCCCGCATTGCACAGGTAAACATGGCTGTTTTACCTATATTTCTTGTAAACAGACGACACTGGCTACAAATCGGTGAATAAAGTAGGAGCCAATCCAAACCTGTACTGATTTCGTTATGCAGCGTTATTGCCTTCACTATAAATTCGTATGAGAGCTGTGTGCAAAAAGAGAGAAAAAGTGCGTGGCACATATAGGTGTGTAAAAATGGGTTTTTATTTGGGGGGCATGTGCAGCCCTGATATTAGAGGGCCACTGACTCCCACACATACAGGTATAGCCGATATTATTGCACCCGATATCACACAGTAATAGATTAAATAACGTTGGCTATATCGGTATGTAGACACCATAAACAGAAGCACACACACCTGATACGTCCACTACATGCAAATTAAACAACCATACACATTCAACATACATAATGTATTTCCCAGAAACGCACACTGACCTGCACAAACTCATTTACTGAAAACACACTCACAAAGACCCTGACCTACACAACACTCACACAGATACTAACTGACATGCACAACACACACACACACACCCTGACCACACAGACACACCTTGACCTGCACAAGACTCACCTGCACAGACACACAGCCACTGACCAGCACAGACTCGCACACAACATACACACAGACTGAGCTACAGGAATCCAGCTCTAAAAGCAGGTTCTGCTCTCTGCAAGGAGGAGCTGACAGGTGCACAGTGCCTCTAGGGTTGCATGTTTCTTGCATAGCACAGCAGCTCCGTTCTTGCTGATACTAGCCTTGCCCCTGCCGATACTAGCCCTGCCCCCTGACGATTCTGGCCCCGCTTCCTCTGCCTCCAAAACCGGAACATTTGCTAGTTTTTAAACTAATTGTCGGATCACCGTCACATTTGCTGCAAATCCGGCACTGTCCCAGCTAATCCCATATATCTGCACCTCTCTTCCACTCCTACGTACTGTGTCCCCCTATGTAAAAACTATGAGAAGTTAGGCCCATATTCAACATGTGAATGTTTTCTCTGCGCTATAGAATATTTTAGTCCCATTCATTTAAGTCGAACTGTTCTTTTCTGTCAAGGGACATCCTCAGTGTATTGTATAGGGCCCATAATGATGAAACATTGAAATTAGGAATATAAAATCCAGTCTCTCACTGATGGTCGAAACAAAAGCTGTCTGTGAGTAGGGTTACTGTCTATGGACTTCTTAACCCAGGCATTGCTGAAAAGCTGTGTAATGCGGCAGGCATAAGCTTATAGTGGGGTCCATGTTAAAACGGATCTGAAGCAAAAGGTGACCCTGGGTACACATTTGCATGTCATTACCCAGAATCCCTGGCTGCAGTGTATGCTAGAAGATCATGGTGAAAAGCATGTGAATGTGCTCACAAGGGATATTTTCATTTGCTTTAAACTGTACGGTGGAGGGTTTTTGTCCCCCCCCCCCTTTTTTTTAACCCGCGATAATTTATTTAATGTGTGGATGAAAATAAAATCCGATCTTTCTTTTCCTTAACCCAGCAGGTCGCGATCAAGACACCGGCAGCATGCTCGCAGCCGGAGCAGCGAGCGTTCCAGCCGAAAGAGGTCTTGCAGTCGCTCTTATGATAGAGAACGAAGGAAAGGTAAAGAGAAGGAGAAAGCGAGAGAGAAGGAACGGGGAAAAGAAAAGGAGTCCAAGCGTGGGTAGGTGTCCATGCAATTGAGACTGCATAGTGCTGTCCTTCTGGTCATCCAGCAGTCTTACTGAGGCTGAGCTGCCTTACAGTAATAAGTACAATACAAGTGTACCTCCCAGTATACTTTCCACCATCTCTTTTAATGTGAAAAATAGAGCATGTTCGCTAACTGGTATTGTTTCAGATAACTAGTATTGTCTTTTTCTTACATAGTGGTAACCATGCTTCATAGTACAGTATAATTAGAAACCTTGGAAGATACATGGGAATTGTTGCAGTTCAGTGATAATTGAACCCAGTGTTTGTATTGTAATGATTACTATATACTATTACTATTACTCGCTTACAGTAAAACTACATCTCGTTCCCTTAGATTGTGCAATTGTGGGAAACAGACAGACATTAAATGCAAGTGCACAAGGGATATCAAGAATTTATTTTATTTATAACAACATTTATACAGAGCACTTATCCAGGGCACTGTATATTAGTTAGTAAAATAATGGTGGGGTTACATAAGAACCATTTCATGGGATGGGCTTAGTAATTGTTAAGATATCTTTGTGGTGGGCACATTATATACTAATACTAATATAATAGAATACTATTAAAGGGGTGGTGGGTTATTTGGAAAACACGACTTACATTTAAAATAATCGATGAGTTTCACGTGAGATCTAATGTCCGAGGTAGGAATAATCCACTCGTGCCATCGTCTTGGAAAAGTAGAAATTCAGATTCAGGACATACTTGAAAACGAGCAATAACAATGTACAGCTGAACCCCGTTATAACACGATGCTCGGGGTGCACATAATGAGATCGCGTTATAATCGTGATCGCGAAATGGCCACCGCGCCAGCTACTGCAGCTCTTTCTTCTCTGCAGCTCTTTCTTCTCTGCAGCTCTCTCCTCTCTGCAGCTCTCCTCTCCCTGCATCATCAGGCTGCGTCCACGTGCACAGCGCTTACGTACCTTTCGAGCGCAGAGGGTCACATCCTTTCTCTGACCAGCGACAGCCCAATAGTGAATACATTTTATATAATGCACATGCAGGAATCGAACCCATGACCCTTCATATGCTAGTAGCAATTCTCTAGCTGCTACACCACAGAGTTGGTGTGATGAATCTGACTCTATACAGAAACTTAACATCTCCCTGGACTGTACATATATAGAATATAATTTCTTTAAATATATATATATAAATATATTCACTTATGAATACGAAACTTGAACCCATAATGCGAAGATAATTCAGAATCTTAAGACAACGCAAAGATGTATGGATGGGTTCTACAAAAGTTTGACACTTCATCACACCGGTAAAGAAATTATAATGGCAGTGGGCAAGACATATCGTAAGAAGAAATAACCATTGTTGGCCAAAGATGATACTCCACTGGATTCCAATGGAAATTAAAAGACAGAGACGACTGAATATATTCTACAAAATAGAAGTATGCATCCAAGATGGTATTAAATAAAACTGTAGGACATGAGGTCAAAGAATAAAGTCACCTGTGCTGAAGCTGAGATATCCTTAAATCCCGACCTGTTGGGAGGGTCTTGAAGACTGAGGGTCTCTAGATGAGAGCAGAACATAATAAAAGGTCAAAGTTCAATTTATCATACTGCATCTACTTGATATCCTGCCTTTAATACAGAAATACAGAAAATCAATTATACTATAGATTTATAATAGTCTGGATTGTAAACCACATCTCATTAAATTAGTACAGCAGTCATTGATGTTTTATGCAAACTGCTTTCTAAGTGATACTTTCTTACAAAAGAAAGTAGGCGCTAAAGACTTATTTTATTTTTGTTAATTAGGAAACATAATTACACCATTGTGATGAATTGATCAAAAACAGCGAGTGAATGGAATCACTTAAAACAATGTAAAAATCATTATGGATTATAATGCACATTCTTCCAATACAAAAATACAGTATAAAAATTGTTCCTCTATCTGATCATTTCATTTTTTTATGAAAATACCAGTTTGTTAATGTACATGACATAGTGGCTGTGCTTCTAAGGATTTTCTATTTTCCCTAGTTTAGCATCACATTGTTTTCACAGGGTACTAGGGCAATACAATCTGTGGGGATAATGTGATTTCAGTGGCATGGATTATAATGGAAACAAAAAGTAATAGGGAAAACATCTGCATTCTCACCCAGAGTAAAAAATAGCATTGAGTTCCTTTAGCACCAAATGAAAGCATACATTATTGCAAATAAGAAGTACGCTGGTGTAACTATTGAAATGTCCTCTCATCTGCCATTGATGGCACAAATATGCCTTTTCTGGAAGATGCCTATAACACCTTTCAGCGTGGATATTTTGCCCCAGGT
The DNA here is from genome assembly GCF_040206685.1 of Ascaphus truei. Lineage (NCBI taxonomy): Eukaryota > Metazoa > Chordata > Amphibia > Anura > Ascaphidae > Ascaphus > Ascaphus truei. The sequence continues at coordinate 39,594,314 of NC_134496.1, forward strand.
ATGCTTGCTTTATCCTGCAAGTCAGTGAAATAATGATGTACCGAGTACCCGAAAATTACCCAGTACCCGGCTTACCCCGCGCTTTTTTCAGCTACCCGGAAATTACCCGGACCCGGCAGCAAGGGGCTGGGACCGGCATCAGGCCAGAACCGGCGCTGGGTAGCCGGGTAATTTCAGAGTGGCTGAAAATACTTCAACACTTACCTGCAGCTGGCTCCTCCCCTGCTGACCAATAGGAATGTTCTGGCCACATGGGTCCCCCGCTCCCACCGGCATCAGCTGTGTGCTGTATTCCGGCTGCTCCTGCCGGCTGAACACAGATTTCTTCTGCTGCCACCGCCACCAGGATGTCTGCTGCTGCTCCCAGATGTCGACGTGGTCCTCCTCACCCTCAGCGGCGATCTCCTCACCCTGCAGGTAAGTGCCATCCGGGTAACCGGTACTAGGCCGGGCATAATGATTCATTTTGCCATTACCCGTTTTTGGAAAATGTAGGACCCGGTACAACACTACAGTATACAGCTTAATATGAAGGCATCTCTGTGCCTTTGAAAACAACCAAAAGTTGGTTGAGCAGGAAAATCAGATGCACAGTCTCTAATTTGCCCCTGGGTACAGACACTCCATAATACAACAACGTTAGTCAACAGAAAGAGTACCCTCATACAGAAAGAACTGGACTTGCTTGAAGATGCCTTCCATTGCAGTTTAAGCCTATCAGATCGTCTAATTATAGTAGTCTGGACTTGGTTCCACTTGAGATGAATGATCAGAAACAACAATCCAGGACATTTCGGCCATGACCACACCGCCGCTGGTGCTTCGCCGTCGTCGCCGGTGATCAAAATCACCACTGGGGCACGTCGCAGCTTCACTTTTCACCACAGGGCACCTAGCTGCTTCTTTACATTTCTTCGACGCCATCTTTAAATGACCTGCTGCTACGACGCCATTTGTGAACGCGCTTGCTAAGCAGGACACTCCGCGCACTGGCAAAAAATGTTCTAATAAATGATTAAACTTTGTTAATTAATCTTTATATTTTCTTGCAATAAGTTTCTTGAAACCACCTAGTCTCTCTTGCCCCCCATTTCTTAAAAAATGGCATATTCTCCAAACGGACAGAACATTGTGGCCATCAACACGACAAAATCCTGTTTTTGCATATTGGTGCAACAAGAATTTAAAAGACTTTCTCATTAAAGGAGATCCAATTGAGAAATACGAGTTACTCACCACATACTAGCTTGAGTCCTCTCAAAATGGCTGCTATGGCTGTAGGCATTGCATGACCAGTAGGAACGGTCTAATCCAAAGGACGCAGTTTAAACATGCTCATTTGCACATTTCGGCAAATCTTTAAAGATCAAACATCATCTAACATGTTATACAATCTCAGATGTTTATCTGATCATCTGCCAATGTGGACGTTGGAAAAACAGATCGGACATTCCGTGAACGGATGAATGAACATAGGTCAAGTATAAGGTTAAAAATAAACTGAGGAACCACAGAAAAACCAGTGCCCAACTTTTTTTTGTGAAGAAGACACCAGCTAACACCTCTACGATACATGATCATCGATAATGCTCCTCCTTTCATTAGAGGAGGTGACATCAAAAAACAATTACTACTGCAGGTAGTGTGTTTTTTGATTTAGATACTGAACCCCCACGGGGACTGAATGAAGACTTTTGAAACTGAATTGTTTTCTTTAGAGTTGTCTGAGTTGTGGACACTGATGTCCTAGTTCAATTCTTCTATCAATGTTCCATAGTAACTTTTAACTGTTAACTATATCTGTAGCCATTCATAATAGTGTACACTGTACAGTATTGCAAAGCTGTCTGTTTTGTGTCCAAATACGTCATGTGATTTAATCATGTCATTTTGGTTTACAACAGTACTATCTGTGTGAGTTAAATCTTAGCACGAGACTTAAGGTACTTGTTGCTTTCTGTACTGTCCGTAAACCCTAATTACAAGGGAATTGTGATATAAAGTACTGTACACAGGTGACAGAAAAAGAACTAAGACCACGGGAGGATAAAGTGCTTAAACCTGTCATTATATAGAACAGTGCTCTCACTTTGGTGTAGGATTGAACCTAGAAATATGCATTGTATATAGTAAGCATGCACAGCACAGTGCACAGGGAGTAGCTGCTATGTCACGCACTTCAGTGGTCGTTTATATGTTATGGATGTCACTGATAAAGATATCAAAGAGGGCATTCAATTATTATGGTGTTACAGAGCAGTCCATTGTTTAAAATGAAAAAAGAAAATGTAAAACTTATTTGCATTTATGTAAATGTATGTATGACTGCATTGATAGTCATGACGTATGCCAGATACTACTGAAGACCCCTGTAGTCTGGGTATGCTGCTTGGCAACATTTATGTTGTGTTTCACTGATTTCTTTATCAGCACATGGGGCTTTTAAACATTTGTAAGATTATAACACAGTCGACAACATTTACCAGATTTTAGTGTTGTTTTTATTTCACGTATAATGTTTTGAAAAAAAACAGACAAGTACAGCCTGTATAAGAAAAATGTTTTGGTACAAATATAAAAATAATATCGCTCACTTACATGTGAGTAAACACCGGCGGCTGTGAAATAGCACGGGCACAGAAACTGGTGTATCACAGAGAACTCACTGGTGCTCCAAGCAGATACCCGCACGGCTGTTCCTCCGATGTTGGCGTCCTGCACCAAATCCCAGAAGTGAGACAGTCTCGCGCGTCTTTGCCTCCGTCACTTTTGACGCCAACTTCAAAAGATGGCTTTGCCGTGCTCCACTCCGCCCTCTCGGTTCTGCCGTTCGAGGGGGTGGTTAGTTCTTTCTGGCTTCGTTCTATCACAGAAAAGTGCCTGGACCATAACCCTACGCGTTTCGCACACAGGGGCTTCGTCAGTGGGTTTTGATGTTTGTCAGTTTCACATTTGAACATAAACACTGTAGCAGTATTTTATTACACAGACACAGTAGTTTTACAGGTAACTCAGATACTACTACACTCTAGGGTTAATCTGATCAGGACCACCAACACCAGCTGAGGACACCAAACAGAAGCCAAACAGGGACGTAGCTTTCACCTGATACACATTTTGTTAGTTAGCTATGCACATGTAAGTGGCACTTTGTGTTGATAGCTGTATCTTGACAAAGGTCTGAGTTTGAGACTGAAACATCGAACCACAGAATTAAGTTTGTTACATATTTTTTGTAAGAGCTGTGGAGTGCCTGTATCTTCTTATGAAAGCTGCTTGTACTATGATGTGATATTGTCTCCCTGCAAAGGGTGGGCCTCCGTGCATCCGATCATGTGAGTGCACCTAACTCCCTAAGATAATTTTATTAACTTTTTTTTCAAATGTCCCATTCTGCTGAAACAATACATAGTGAGACGAGTTCGAACAACAGGGCGATCCAAATTATGCGCTTCCTTGACTAAATGTAACACGTATTTGTAACCAACAGAACCAATACACGTAAATCTTATCCTGCTTACATGATCTGTGCAACGTAGCACTCGTTTACCTTACTGCTACAAATGAAGTACAAACTTCCATCCAAATGGTTTTGACGCCACCATTTTCCTAAACCTGAACTGTAAATGTACATGCTACGACTGATGCTCATATGTTCGTGCGTCCATACGTAACAAAAATAAACTGCAGCACTCAAGTGCTCTTACTAAAAAAAATAAAAAAAAATAAATCAATGTTTCCATCCAACCCTGGACCTTTGTCATGGTTTGTTCTGAACGTTGATCATTTAAAAAAATAAATGTTGTATTTTTTTTTATTACGACCATTGTAGTTGGTCTAGCCACAGTCTAGTTTTGTTAGTTATACAGGTTCTCCTGGCTGGCGGACTTGAGTCGTCATGCACCTGTTGCAGTATACTGACATGAAATAATTGGACATATAAGCCCTTGTGTAGCTGCTGGGGATGTTCTTATTATGCATCTTGAGTTACCTTTTTAAGAACGCCATGTAATTTGCTTTTGTCAATACTGATCATCTAAAACAGAGGTTCCCATCTCCAGTCCTCAAGGACCTCTAACAGTGGAGGTTTTAAGCATAGCCTCACATTAGCACAGGTGGCTCAATCATTTTGACCGTACCACCTGTGATCAAGCAGGGGTCCTTGAGGACTGCAATTGGGAACCACTGATCTAAAAGATAAATGGTAATGATGTTCTGTAGGGCTTTATCTCCTTATGTGCCTTGATAGGATTCCTCTCTTGTCAGTGATTGGTGATGATCTTGGGTAACACAGCCTTCAGCATACAAATCTGGACAAGTGTTAAGCATCTGAAACCCCTGATAGAGTATACATATTTTATCTCAATCGTTTCTTTGAAAGAAAAAAATAAAAATATATAAATATATATATATATGTTGCGATGCTCCTATCTTTTAGCGTGTATGAAGTTTGATTTAAGCCAGACTGGAGAAGTTGTATCAATGTAATGGGGATGTTACTCATTTTGGGCATAGTGATATTAGCAATTTGATATGATTGGTGAAGGCCATCTTTGAATGGGATTATAAAATAGCATTACTTCGTCAAATAGAGCCAAGATTGTTTTTTTAAGAACCATGACTACAAATATCTTCCTCCTGATAGTTGGTTATGAAGACTGTTTCCAGGTTAGGTTCTGGTATTAAGGAACTCGGAAGCACTTCTGTCCAAACTACCAAAGATGATTTAAATTGGTCTGCCTTCTCACTATCTTATTTCTCTTACATTATTTGAACCTATTGTGCCTTGCTGCATTGGTCCAACATACGTGTTATAGCGCACGGAGCATTTGACATCCTGGAATAGTAAACAATATTGTCCAGCATAAAGCGCTTTTGGGTGCCACCTTGGGATAGCGACTTGAACTGGTGATCTCTTATAACAAGGTATTGCCCATTCAGGAAATCAAAATGGTACCAGCCACATCACTACCAGTGAAGACCATCATTAAGGTGAATGTGTTATGGAACAGAATTTTCTAATTTGACTGTCACCCACTTTTTCTCTTGGACATTTCCTGTGGTTATCTCCTTACCCGGTGGTGTGTCCGGTAATAATAAAAAAAAAAGCCATTGTTCTGCTCTTATTAAAAATGTAGTGTGACTTTTTAGAGTAGGGATGGGAAAATTGTGGGTGCCTAAAATTCCCCCCCCATGTGCCTGTGCTGTGTGCAGTGATGATTGCACTGTCAATCACACCTGCCACCAGCAACAGCACTCCCCATCCATATCAAATCAGGTTCTGGCAAGCGGGGACTGTCAGCAGTGGTGATTGGCAGGTCAAGTCCTTGCCGCTTAGCTCAGTGAGGAGAGTGGGCAGAGCGAGTCGAAGCCCTCCTGCTTTCAATGCAGTGGCAGGGGAAGGAGTGACTGCGTGTGTGTGTGTGTGTGTGTGTGTGTGTGTGTGTGTGTGTGTGTGTGTGTGTGTGTGTCTGTGTTACAGACACGCACACATTCTCAGACACATACTTTTGGAGTCAGTTCTCTGTCACTGTGTTGAGTGCGTGTCTGTGTCACACACACACACTGACACGGAGCTGCTGACAGGAGGGGAGTAGTCCACTTCCTTCCCCGCACCTAACAAAACGCTTTCTCCTAACTATTTTATATTTTTGTCCACCCCATCTTTAGGGGATTGAGGCTTTTTTGCTCCGTGCTTTGGACCATCTTTATACATAACCTCATACGGTAATCGAGAGGTGTCTTGACTGTATTTAAATATCAACAGGCAGCTTCTCAAGCTTGAGAAAGCGAAACACTTGCGTGAAACGCGTGGGAGGACTTTTTTCCCTTGTTAACCATTCCATTATGTTAAATTAAAGCCTTTTATATTTTCTCACTTTTTGGGTACCCCGTTTTTTCAACAAAAAAGCAAACAAAAGGTTTCCTCATGAATGCACTCAGATAGACCCAATGAAATTGGTGAAGTATATTAAAATCAATTTACTGAATAGTAAAAATATATTTGTACAGAGGGGCGTGGTAAGAAGGTCCAGGACCACCCCCTAATGACATACCAGAAAAAACTTCCACATCAAGTCAGTAGGGAAGAAAACCTAAGAATATACAATGCATGGCCAAACAGTATAATGGCTATAATATGTATGGATAAATTCCAGCAGAAAAAAGTGCCTGCGTAAACTAAAGCAGTACTATTATCTAAAAAAACGGCAGTATAAAAATTGTTTATCTACCGGTACTGAGTCTGGAGGAATATAATCCAAATAGCGCAAAATAAATACCAAGAAATGGCGAGTGTAAAGTACAGGGCTAGTGTAGTGTGATAGTGTAAATGTGTGATGGGCGTGTAGTCACAATACAAACATACATTAATAAATCTACATAGTCAGCATGGTAAAGATATGAGGATAATCTAGTGAAGATGTAAGACCCTAAGCAGGGCTAGCACAAAATATGCATATATATAGCCCAGAGGCACGGTTCACTGACCGTATCCAGTTATAGCCTCTTAAACCATAAACATTCACAAATGTATGAAACGTAAATGTATATTTGATGAAATGGTAGGATCATGGCAGATTATAACATGAAATTACTACAGGTAGTGAGTATCAAATTATATTCCTCATAATAAAAACACTTGGTAGGTATATAGTGTAAACACACATGCTGATACTGTGAAAATAATGTAATAAAGTAGCACTCGTAGTGAGTATAGAAAAGGCACAGATAGCAGTAGTCTCAGTGGATAACAACTGCCACTATAACACGGAGATAAAGTGTTCCTGTATATTTCCTTCAAGCACATTCTTGCATTGTGTTACCAAAAGGTAACTGGAAAACGATACACTTAGCTTAGTTTAAAGTCTTGAAAGCTGAATCGTCCAGCCCATAGGAGAAACGGGAGCAGGAACTCCAGCAACAGTGTAGCTGGCGCGTGTATCAGTTTGGCCGGTGCTGCGGAGTGACGTGACGCCGTACGGTCACATGACGTACGTTTCGCGCGTTTTTTTCTTGATGACCCCCTTTTCCCTTTTTGCACCGGACGTGATCTCTGATTACTTCTACTACCATTCCCTATTTCCAGCTGACGCGGAGCTCATTCCCTTCCCTTCTCCCTCCCCCTGTTTTATACCCCGTTTTTTCATACTTTATTTTTTGGACTTCATGAGAGTGCCCCGCTACATTGTAACAATTTACTTCTCTTGCCATTGTTGACATAAACAATTTAGCTGCAATGAAGGTGGATAGTGAGCAGGCTTCTGCGTAAGCTGCATTCTTCTGCAATGGTTCCATTGTCTTATAATCCATTCTATAAATGCTTATTTTAATAATTATTTGTATGCATCGTGTTAGAAATTACAAAAACAAATATGGGAAATTGTGCGTTTCCCCTCACACCAAACAGGGAAAGGATTTCTTCTTCAGAAATACACTTTTCAGGTGGCTATTCGTTCCCGTATTGAAGAAAAAGAAGACTTCAGTACTTGGAACTGTTATTTTAGACCGGGTTTTGCCATCAACTCGGGACTCTGCTGCCTGGGATCAGTCAAACAGTTTTGTTAACGATAGTCTGATGAGTAGGCAATAGGATTTGTTAATTAGGGGTGTGTTAAATATTTCCTGGCACAGGGGGGCACAATGTAAAACAGGTTGGGAACCGCTGACCTAGAGCTAGACCATTTTGAAAATGGTTTTAATGTGTTGTGATGACAACAAATAGAAGCTTTGCAGCATATTAAGCGTTGCGGGGGGAATCCTGATACATGAAATACGGCTGTAACTGCTCTGTGGCAGCATAGTTTCATAAACTCAGGATTCTGGACCTTTCGAGGCTGACAGCAGACGCACTTTTATTTGTAGCTAGTCATATTTTTTCCCCCTTGCATCCTCCTTATGCAGCAGGAAGTCATCTATGCTAATTCCCTGCTATTTGCATATAGGTTATAGAGTTCTGTGGTGCAAAGCATGCTCAGAACTCCTTTTAAGTGTCTGCTTAGATCAAAGCAGGTCTGTGTGATAGCTGTTGTCTGACACCAAGCTGCGCGGTGTTGTTTTCATTAAACATTTATCACACTTCCAATGCGACAGCAGGCAACTTGGTGCTTGGGAAACATGTTTTCATGCAAAATTTATTGAATAAGACGAGACGTTGTAAAGCGATCTTGTTGCCCATCACCAGTGGCGAAGGGTAAATGTTTGATTGGAGGGAAGGAGATGTATATAAATTCAGTATCATAGTGCTATAACACCGAGCACAAGACTCTCTGATACACTGTTTTATTCAGACAATGTGTTGCTTTGTCTTTTACAAATATATATTAAACTGGTTGTATATCCCTTATTCCCTTCAGTTCGTTTTAAGGCCTTTTGTTTGATGGGGAAAAACTTTGATTCCCTGAAAAGGAACTCTCCATACAACTCAATTTGTACATTTTGTTGTTCATTGAGAACTGGCGAATCAGACCATCCGGGTGCCCAAAATGTAGATTTAATGCACTCCTTGCTTTAACTATACCATAAACCAGGGGTGCACAAACTGGAGGGTGAGCCCCCCAGGCGGGCGCAAGATTTTCCAGGGGGGTGCGGCAGTAGCAGAGGCTTGTCGCTCTTCCCCAAGGCATTTAAATTAAAGGCCCGGAGATCTCGTGAGGCCTCTGCAACTTCCCTTACCTTATCGTAGGGAATGTGGCGTCAAATGGTGCTGCGGGGTCACATGACCACGCAGGGTAATTTGCAGTCAAAGACAAGGTAAGGAGGTGGGGGGAGAGCAGACCAGGGGGGTGGGTTGCAGACTGAAAAGTTTATGCACTCCTGCTGTAAACCATTGGTGGGCAATAGGTGGCCAAGGAAGCTGCATGCGGTCCTTGTAATCTGCTGCCCCCAACCACTGGCCACCCCAGGGTAGAGGTAGGGGAGATGTTACTGGTCTGGATCGTAGCTTCTCCCAATCCATAGGATTGTCTTTAGGCAGCTCAATCATTAGTTCCCAGACTAGGGAAAGGGGTGGGACAGTATTCATCAGCGTGACGGCATTAAGAAGCTGGAGTGGGTGGGGAGAAGCTTCTACCCACGGCTGCAACGTTTAGTGGGTGTCTGTCCCTTTCGAGGTATATCATGTTGCCTACCATCGCTCCAACTCGGTGTAGAATACTTAGACAGTACTTCTCCTTGGTTGATTTATGCATCCAATGCTCCCTTTCTCTTAATGTACCATACAAAAAAAAAAAAAATCCTATTCACTTTATCAGCTGTATTTCATATCATTCTTTGGAAAATATCATGCCAGGTGAGATTCTCTGAGATGTGTAGATTTTTTTCAATGATGTTCTGAGGTGCCATACAGAGAGGCACATATCAACACACAACAACGTGTATTTGAAGTGAAAGACTGAAAGGGACTTTAAAGTGGTAGATCCTCATCATTTATTAATATAATTGGCTTTATTTAAAAGATTCAACCATGGTTCAATTAAAATGGTAATTTTCTTCGGTGTCCCCATGGAGACATATAATGTAGTGGGGAAATGGCTCCTCTTCTAGTTTGGGTTAGGACAAAATCATTGGCTAAGGTACAAAAGGTGGTGGTATCCATTTTACCTATGTCGGTTATTTGGTCCTACCTAAGTTAGGAGGTAGGAGCCTTCTTTTCTACCTGTGGGCTGCCTATGCTGGGTAAAGGATAGCCTGAATTCCCCCAAGCTGCAGGTGTCTGTGTCTATGGAAGGAACCGCTGTGGCGGATCCCATTTTTCCACCCTCCTGGCGTCTATCGGCAGACCCCCGATCACCTTACCTCTCCGTAGGAGGTGGAGAGGTGGTGCCAGGCCTGGACGTTGATGAAAAATGCAGTGATGGAGCACTGTCAAACAGTCCTAGGATGAGAATCTTGAGTTTGAGGTGCAATAATGCGAAACGCGTGCACAGAGCAGCAGAATACTCCTACTATTCCTGCAAAAAAAATGAATCTAGAAAAGTTCCAGCACTTTAAAGAAGAGTTAAAGGAATAAACACATCAGTCTTATTTTTGTAGCAAGCAACGGTATACACAAGCAAAATGGGGTAAAATATACCACCCAAGTGTAACGATGTGCGGAACACGCCCCCTGCGGCGTGTTCCTTCCTTACCTGTTTACTTCTGATCGCCGCCCTCTAGCTGCGAGTCAAGATCCTGTGTCTTTAAGGATTCCGAAGCAAACGACGCCATCTTGCTTCCTGGCAAATCCTGCCCTCCTCCTCCTGACAGGAAGTAAGCCTCTGTCTGACTTTCTCATTGCTTACAGCTGCTGCTTCCTTTAAATAGCACTCAGTGGCTACCTGCAGGTCCTAACCATTGTATGCTGCTCCTGCCTGGACCTCCTTGGGATCTTTACTCATCTCCTGTGGATTCCAGAAGACTGGGACAGTCACTCAGTTACTACTGAGGTTAGTTTACCGTCGGGTAGTGTAGGTACCTGCTTAGTAGGGTTCACCTTGACGTGGTGGCAGGCTTATAATTCCTTGGCCCATGGATTAGACTAAGAACCCTTATGTTTATATTTAGTTTTGCTGCACTCTTCAGTTATTGGCACTATGCCTTTAAGGAGGCTGGACGTCCTTAAGGAGGCTGGACGTCCTCCAGGATGCACTCCACTATAGTGACCTGGTGCTTTGGATACTACCTCCCCTGCTTCTCACATGTGGCTTCCCACAACCCCCGCGTTGGTGCCTGAGAACGCGCGCACTTCCGCTCTGCTGTCAGAGCATGCGCGCACATGCAGCTGGATCACTTGTGTCTCTGAGCCAGGCACCGCACCTCCGGACGCGTCGCGCATTCTCCTGCGTGCGGCGCGGTCACGTGACGACGTGCGCCGATCCCCAGCTGCGCGGCAACTCACTCCCTTCGTCTCCCTTGCGGCCTCCCCACCTCGCTATGGGGTCCTTCCCCTTCCCTGCGCTTGTGTGGAGAGCACAGGCGTCACACCAAGAAAAAGGTAGATTATACCACTGTTAAATTCGATGGCCATGCGAGTTGGTGTTTGGTCCTTCGATGCTACCACCCCTTAGACCAGCGACGAGCATCTCTCCTTTCCACATCAAGGGGCCAGCCCCAACGTGCATGCCGATTTATTGCATTTGGCTTGAGAAACGGCCTGAAATGTCGCGCTGTCCGTCTCATGTAACAGTGGTATGTAATGTACTTTTGTCCGTGGTCATATGTCTCCAAATCTTCTTGGAAGGCCGTGTACCCATGTCAGGAACTTTTAATCCAGAATTCTGGGTGTTCATCCTCCCATATGTTAATCGACTATTCCCCTTTAATAAAGGCCATGTGTGAAGGCTGAACGTGCAGGATTCAGTACCAAAGAGGAGGTGGGGGTCTAGATATCGCGTTTTTGGGAAACCGTAGGAAGATGTGGGTGGAAGCACCAGACCTATTTGTATCACTTTATTGTACAAGAGTTAAACGTCTCATATGTTTAACACAATCACTAATTACCCTTTTAATTATAGGTTTTTCTAGTATTGTGCTGCCAGTGTTCGAAGTGCTGTACAGAGAATTTTTGCAGGCGTGAGTTCTTGCCCTGTAGAGCTTACAATCAATTTTTTGGGAGATAAAGTGACTTTCCCAAGGTCACAAGGATCTGACACCTGGATTAGAACCAGACTCCTCTGCTTCACACACTGTCAATGTTTTCAGTCAGAGCCTTTACTCACTGAGGCCCTGCTTCATGGTCTAGGTCAGGGGTGCGCAAACAAGGGGGGCGCGGGCGGTTGTAGAAGCCCCGCGCTTTTCCCCAAGGCATTTAAATTGAATGCCGGGGGATCGCGTGAGGCCCCTGCAACTTCACTTACCAGGATTTAGAGGCTTAGTGTGACGCATCGCCATGGCAACGCGGTGTCACATGACCCCGCTGCATCATTTGACACCGGCAAAACTGGTAAGGGGGGCGCGAGCATGAGGGCGGGGGGGGGGGGAGAGCAGGCAGGGAGGGGGCACAGCTCAAATAGTTTGCGCACCCCTGGTCTAGGTCATTTGGCTGCAACCAAATGACCACCGGTGCTTGGCCGTGTCTCACCCTCCCGTTGGGACATGCCGCTGCTAAGGTAAGTCTGTAAGCTTAACCCCTACCATAAGCTTCTTCCGTAAGCCCTTACCCTAATACCCCCTACCCTAAAACCCTCTCCCCATAGCTCTTACCCTAAAAACCCCTACTCTAACCGCTAAAAACCCTTAACTTAAACCCCTACCCTAACCCGTAAAACTTGCCTTTAGAAGCGACCGGCGGTGGCATGGCAGCGCGGAGGGGTCCGTCTGCGGCCGAACTCCAGTGGTCATTTGGACGCGGCCGAACTCCAGTGGTCATTTGGACGCGGCCAAATGTCCCATTCCGTCTCCTTCAGCCCTAAATCTTTTACTGTAACTTAAAGGAGTCGTCAGCATGCAGTATCACACTCTGTGATACATGTTAGTAGCCAGAGCCGTCAGTTATTCGGAGCAACGTTTAGTCTCCTATGAAAAGTGATGGCTGTAAAATATTAAAGAAGCTTTCTATGAGATGTTGAACATTTCTCTGAATTAGTGTGCATCTGCTGTGACTGTAGAAGCTGCCATTTGTCATGTTTGTTTCATAATTAAAGAGATGCTTAAAATCCAGAAAGCCTAATTCTTAACAGGGCTTTGATATCCTACACCAGCAGTTCCCAAACTTTTTTTTTTTACATTGTGCACCCCCTGTTTTAAAAATATTTTATCTGTGAACCCCTAATTATTCAATCTTATTGCCTACTTATCAGACTAATGCCAACAAAACTGTTTGCTCGATCCCAGGCCTATAGTGTCCTGAGCTTGTGGGGGAACACATGCTTATGCTAATTAAGGCCCCAAACTGCACCTCAAAAACTGCTGGAGATGCCAAAGTCATGCCCCATAATGCCTTGCAGCTGTGGATGCAAAGCATTGTAGGGCGCGACTTCGTCAGCTCCTGCGGTAATTGATGGCTGTACCCCCCATGCTAAGGTGCAGTTTGGGGCCTTACTAAGTGTGCAGTCCCCCACACAGGCTCAGGAACCCACTATACTGCCTGGGACCTGCCATTACAGATAATATTTTGAGGCACTGATTGAGCCACCAGTGCTGAATCAGGGATATCCTGAAGACCCGACCTGTTGCTGGCCCTTGAAAACTGGAGTTGCCCAATCCTGCCTTAGAGAGACCTCACGAACCCGAAGGGGTTCCCGCACCCTGCTGGGGATCACTTCCCTAGACCAGGGGGGTGCAATTTTTTGGAGGGGGCGTGGTGGTTACAGAGACCCCGCTCTCTTCCCCAAGACATTTAAAGTAAATGTCAGGGGATCGCGTGAGGCCTCGGCAACTCACTTACCGTGATTCAGCCGGCTTAGGGCGACACATCACCATGGCAACGCGGATGTCGTGACATCACATGACCCCGCGGCGTCATTTGATGCTGGCACACAGGTAAGGGGGGGGTATGAGCACTGGGGGAGAGCAGGCAGGGGGGCGCAGCACCAAAAGTTTGCGCACCCCTGCCCTAGACCATGCAAACGATATTCCTTCCATTAAGTTAAAATGTAACTGCTGCATTAGCTGAGCCTCATCATAAAGCACCTCTTGGAAAATTATGAGTGCTGCACCATTTGTCATAGTTCACAAATATTATTAGTATGTTAGTATGCAGTGTTTCCTTCGTTCAGGGAAATAGCATTTGGATTGCTCCTTTATTTTTCAGAGGTCCTTGCTGTTGGTCGACTTTTAATAAGGTTTTAGAAAAATGACTTTAGTAAACTTCCTAGAAGAATTATTAAGAATTTATTACATTGACAAAGAACACTTAAAAACGGAAAAAAAAATTAAGGAAGAGTACACATTAGGATTAAATTTGTGTCAGACATACTTTGTGGGGCTGTTGCTTTAATAATTTGTAGCTCTTGGCTGCGACATACTGTAGGGCTTCTGAGGAGAGCCAAGTTCCTCGTCCACTATTTTATAGTCGTTGGGGTTCATTTATTAAAGTCTCCCGGCTGCAACTGTTGGGCAAAAGCAGTGCAACAAACAGAGCCATGTTCATTAAAGAAAACGAATCCCATTGAAATCTGTGGGAGTTTTTCCTTTGCTAAATCTGATGCAAATCTTAAAGCTGCAGTTCAGTCTTTTTTTTATTTTATTTTTTTTAATTTATTTTTTTACTTCAATAGTTTCTTGTGTGCAATCTCTAATTACCTAAAGAACTGTATAGCTGCAGGTCAATTCGTTCTACATGTATTGATAGGCGAAAATTGGTGACATAATTAGTGAAGGGATCTGTTTTTCTTCTGCTGCTGTCTCTCAGTGGAAGCTCATGAATATTCATGAGCTCTCCTGCACTGACATGTGCTAGAGGGAGGGCAGGGCTGACAAAGGGGTGTGCCTGGGCTTGTGACAGGACATGAAGGGACAGTGCCTTAGCAAATTGCTGTTAAAATAGAATACAAGAAAATTGGTCTTTCAAAGTTTTTTTTTTTTTAAACAGAAAATGCTAAAAGTATTTTTTCTTACTACAGAACTGATTTATTTAAAAAAACACACATGCAGGATATTGCCTGAACTGCAGCTTTAATGGGCGTCGCCCCAGCTTTGCTGGTGGGAGATTTCAGTAAATCTGCCCCTTCCCTCCCCCTCTTTCCCTTCCCCCCCCCCCACCCCGAACTGTACAAGGCTGTGCAGATCTCTTTAGATGCCCCACTGATTTTTCAGTGATGGGTGACAGTATTTCAGTGATTTTGCTTGATCGGTTTGTTGAACTTAATATTTGCATCCACCAACCTGGATATATGTTTCATTAGATAACCATGTTTTTTGTTCGTGTCTGTGTACCAGGATAGAGAGACCAGTTTGCCTGATTTTAGGTGGTGAACCTCAAATACATTAAATGTAAGAAAATGCTGCACACCACAAATAAGTCAAAAGACAGTTTCCAAGTGTATAAGGGAGACGAAACAGGGCACTTAGGATTTAAATAAAGTGAATTTATTTAGCTATATTTGTCAACGTTTTGGCCCATGTAGGCCGTTCTCAAGAAGTAATGGCATAAAGATAATGATAATTCTGCCCTTCTTGAGAAAGGCCTACATGGGCCAAAACGTCGATAAATTTGGCTAAATAAATTCACTTTATTTAAATCCGAAGTGCCCTGTCTCGTCTCCCTTCTTCCGAACCTCAGGTACAGCCGTACTCGTACAAGTAAATCCTTCTCTCCTATATTTAAATGCTTGTTTGCAGAGTTTGTGTCATGGGTCACCCGCCATATTTACAGAAATAAAACTGAGCATGTGTCGAAAGAAAATACTAAAGCATCAGTCTTAAGAGCACATCTCCGGTTTTAGAACGGTTTGCAATGAAACATTCCGACAATATTTTGCGCGTGAAGTTTTGTTTTAATAAAGAACTGAAAGAGGGCAGTGGTTTTTCTAACCAGGGCATCTTGCATCTTTTTAAGCTACTATTGTCTGGTGAGACCCTTCTAATCTGTGCATGTGGAATCCAAAGTGAACGATATGGAGCTGTGAAAATCCAGTTAGTGTGAGCTGTAATCTCTTTACTGGTTTTAAGTAGTTAGAGGGGCATTCAAACGCCCTGCAGATACTGAGCTGCAGAGATAGAGTAATCATCACACCATGCACATACTGTTCTGCTATCGTGGAGCGAGAGTGGCCGAGCCTGTAATATTGGAGTGGCTAAACAGATAATATTGAATTCTACATTACATGGAATATTTAATGCATTGATGGTGTTTTGTTGTTGTTCTTTAGTGCAGTCAGTGCTGTACATTGTAGACTAGAGCAATAGAAACACAATTGCCCGTATTAAATATGATGTGAAGCTGTCGTGTGTGTGCGTGTGCGCACGCACGCTTGGGATTCGCGACTACTTCAGCTCCCAAGCAATGGGAAGACTGCTTTACAGCATATTGAATACGCAGATAAATCTCTGCCCTGAAGAACTGACAGTCTATTGCTAGTAGCTGGGGCTCAGACAGATTTCTTTTTTTTAAAATGGTGGCTTAACTCAGGGGAGCGCAATCTTTTCCCCCTACGCCGCCTGTCCCCCTCTCTTCGCGCCCCCCCTGCTTACCTTGACTCACGTTCTGCGTCATGATGTCGCGTCACCAGGAGCTGTCTGAATCAAGGTAAGGAAAAGTTTGCAGAGGCCTTGCAGCTCCCCCGGCATTAATTTAAGTGCCTTTGGGAAGCGCGCGGGGCCTCTGTAAACCCTGCGCCCCCCGCTGCGAATCTCATGCCCTCCTTGGGGGGCGCGCCCCCCACTTTGCGCACTGCTGCCTTAACTATTAAGTGGCTGCTCTTTCTGAAATATATCCTTTTTGCAGGTTCTTTTATTGCAAGTGCTAAATTTGTTTGCTGAAACGGCAGTCACATTTCTAATATTTATTATTCTTCTCTGTTTTTTGCCTTGAAATTATATGAACTTTGAATGGTGCGTCACCAAGCCATATTTAATTCTCTTAGCGGCAATCCAAGCAGGCGACTTTTTTTCTTCTTCCCCGAATTGTTTTTATTTTTAACATGGGATGGGGATGGGGGGCGGGGGAGGAAGGGGAGGTGTCTCCGGAGCTGAACTCCATTAATTTCAGCTTTGGGGGACGACCCCTTGCTTCCAAAGATACTAAAATGTAATAATAAAAGAAAAATACTAAAATATCCTAAAAGTCTGAAGAGAACAAATAGATAAAGTAAAAGTAATAAAGGTTACATGTGGTTACTAGTTTCATTTTGGAGCTTATCATTCAAGTTGTATTATTTCCACAACACAGAATCGGCCATACATTTGGGTAGTGAGCGAGTCTTGCTCCTGCTTGCTGCTGTTGCGTTTTTGGCTTCGATCCTTTCCCCTCCTCCTCCTCCTCCTCCGACCATGGGTAGCTTCCACTTGTGAGTATCCCAAGCCAGGGAGAAATTCTATCCCTGAAAATGAATCACTTTTCTTTAAAAAAAAAAAAATCCTTCAGTTCTGGATGGGGTTTGTGTCAAACGCTGCAGGGGGTTATTGATTTACTCATCTCTGCCCGTGTTGTAAGATATTGTGCACACTACTACTGTTACAGATGCCTCAAGTCATGCCAATGTTTCTACCCGTTTGCTGATCAATACCTGACTGGGATGCATAGTTATTGAGTGAAATGTTTGTACATAGCTCTAATTCATTTATACCCTGTTTTACGCTTACTTCAGTTTACACAGTATGTGACTGTTCCTAATGATGATTTATTTAATAGCTATACTAGTGATCATAATGTAAATAACTTTTTTTTTTTTTTTCCTGGAGAGTTCTCACAGTTTTTTATTTATTTAATTTTTTAAATAATAATAAAAAAAAAGTTGATTTTTTTGGTATGGATGCGGCAAGATCTCCCTGAATTCCTTGCCATGTTAACTCTTTGACCGTTTCACCATCCTCCGATCTGCTTCCAGTACTTGTTGCAGGAGCCCTATGATCTATGCTGCCCTGTCTAATGATGTTGGAGAACAGGTACAGCGGATGAAGATTTTGGGATGTTGCCCGACCTTATTGTCTTTATTCTGTGGCCGGCACTGGCTTGGATATCAACCAGTACATCAACGAAGAGGCATGCAGGAAGCTTCCCAGTGGTAGCCGGGTTGTGCAGGGTGGAGGGAAAGCTGGTAAAATGTGCAGGGGAAAGATTAGGCCAGTGGTGCTCAACTCAAGTCCTCAAGAACCCTTCCTCCCACCCCCAACAAGTCGGGTTTTACGGATATCACCCGTGCTGAAGCAGAGACTGATTGAGCCACCTATCCTGTAGCAGGGATATCCTTAAAACATGACCTGTTGGGAGGGGTCCTGAGGACTGGAGCTCAGCACCCCGATGGGGCAAAATTTATTTCTTTATTTTTATTCTTTTTATTGGCATCTAGAACATTTTTTTTTTAGCAACATTTAGCTTTCTCATTTTGTATTGCCCTGTATTAGAGGTGAAACATTGTAGTGGTCTTTCGATATAATAGTATGAAAAAACGCATGTACCTGCTCCAATAAAAAAAAAAGTCTAAAGAGGCTGCAATTTTGGAAAGTATTTGTATTGTAACTACAGAAATGCAAAAATTTCCCTCCGATTATCCTAAGTCTTTATTATTGTGTGTACCATTTACAG
Source organism: Ascaphus truei (assembly GCF_040206685.1). NCBI lineage: Eukaryota > Metazoa > Chordata > Amphibia > Anura > Ascaphidae > Ascaphus > Ascaphus truei. The sequence goes on from NC_134496.1 coordinate 39,612,477, forward strand.
CAGGGATCTCAAACTCAGTCCTCAAGGGCCACCAACAGGGCAACTTTTATGGATATCCCTGCTTCAGCACAGGTGGCTCAGTCTTTGACTTAGCCACTGATTGAGCCACCTGTGCTGAAGCAGGGATATCCCTAAAAGCTAGCCTGTTGGTGGCCCTTGAGGACAGAGTTTGAGACCCCTGATATTTAAGGTGATACACAGTACATGACCAACTTTATCTAACCAGTTGTTTAATAATCCCGGAGATCGAACCCTGTGTTTATGAAAACATTGAAATGTTGGATGTTGCCCGGTCATTGTAGTTGCTTTAATTTTACCTGGAGCAGTTTTTTTTGGATCATGTAAATTGTAGATTATTGACACGTCTGCTTCTGGTGAAACATAAGACCATGAGTTGTTATTTTTTTGCCGCTACCAAATGGAGCCACCACATTGTATTCCTCTAATTAAGTCTAATACATGGGCAAGAAAACATCTGCTATAAAGAGCTTAACATTACATTGTTATGGTTGTGTACTTAGAGGCTGTAACTTAGAATATCAACTGATAGGTTGTATCCAGGTACTAAAGTGTTTTTGACCAGATACAAAAAAAAACCGATGGGCCTTAATTAAGGTGCCATATCCATCACGGTTGTCATGCTTATGTTAAACGCTCAAGCTAATGCTTTGGGCTGTTTTCACTAAGTACACAAACTGGAATATCTCAAAACTGTAGATGATATGAATACCAATTGTTTACTGATCTGCTCCTCTATCTCGCTGGATAACCTGCAGTCTGCAGAGGCTGAATTAAGTAGCATATAGCTTTTGTCATCCCTTATCCGAGCTGTGCACTTGTAAGGAAGTGTACAGATAATCGCCTAAATCTAATTAGGGGTTAAAAGAGGCCATGACTGTGATGTGGCAGCGAGACACCTTACTGTAGCAATCCTGTTTGCATTTGAAAAATAAGGTTGTCATATTGATTATTCAAATGAGCTCCCATTAGCTTTGGCTCAGTGGCTTGTATCACAGCTGAGTCAGCTGAAGTCCCAGCTTTGCAAGGAAGACCCATGCTAAGGGCCAAATAGTGTCTTGTTTGCTCAATTAAGAGTTTAAAAATAAAAAATGCGATGGCTCTATCCAGAGAATGATGGTTTCCAATAACAACCACAAAGTTGAGATGTAACCTCTATTTGTGAGGAGAATAATTATAATATTGAGTGAGGGCTGTAGATATTGCTGTGGATATTTCGTGAGATAAATAAATGTCCGTTTTAGCCATGCACATGAAATGAGGGTTTCAACTGAAATGTGCCACGTCATGTTGGAATGTGGGTATACAGGCATACCCCGCATTAACGTACGCAATGGGACCGGAGCATGTATGCCAAGCGAAAATGTACTTAAAGTGAAGCACTACCTTATTAACACTTATCGATGCACGTACTGTACTGCAATCATCATATACGTGCATAACTGATGTAAATAACGCATTTGTAACAGGGTCTATAGTCTCCCCGCTTGCTCACAGCTTCGGTACAGGTAGGGAGCCGGTGTTGCTGTTCAGGACGTGCTGACAGGCGCATGCGTGAGCTGCCGTTTGCCTATTGGGCGATATGTCCTTACTCGCGAGTGTACTTAAAGTAAGTGTCCTTAAACTGGGGTATGCCTGTATTGTGTTATTGCCAAACAAGGCATCCTAACGTGTTACCTTGTGCACCGTGCCTCTTTTAATTTCCACTGAAGTATTAATGATGGGATGGGACCAATGAAATGCTTTTCTGGCTTTAGGATTCTGTTGGGTAATATAGCACAAAAACAGCCTACTTGAGTAATGTAATGAAGACAGACTGTATAAAAAGAAAAAAAGACACTATTGGGCTGTGATCTGGTCTTGGAAGAGGATCAAGTAAAGTTCTATCAATCTTTTCTAGTTCAATTAACTTGATACATATGAAAAAAAAACCGAATATGTTGATGCTTTTCTGTGGTCAACAGAATTGCTCGACGTATGCTTGATAACTTTATTAATATTATACAGCCGTGTATTGATGGGTCACCAGGCAATGATGATAATGAACTATAAAAATAAAATAAAAAATTTAAATCACAAGGAGTTGAAAGGATATTAGTTTTCTTGTTCTCATTGCCAAATGCAGTTAAATGTATTATGCATAGTAGTGAGGATGCAGACGTACCCCGCATGTTTATTTCAATCCCATGTCAAAAGTCTTGCACACGATTATGAAAGAAGAGACCGGAATATGTTTGGAAGAGAACCAGAGCTAAACAATTGTATCTTTTTGAAATGACATGTAATTTAAAAAGAAAAAGTGTTGGGTTTTTTTGCATTTACATCTCATAAACAGTCAGTGTGCTGAAGATATTACATGTGTATTGGCGTTGCTGTATGTAAAGTCTGCAAACTTTTCATCGTGAACATCGAATTTACCATAAACTAGTTACAGTGAAATATATTCTCTCGAGACTCTGGACAACCAACGAGATATATACTCTCGAGAGTCTAGACGACTCTAGGGTGGCCAACTCCAATCCTCAAGGGCCATCAACACGTCAGGTTTTAAGGCTATCCATGCTTCAGCACAAGTGGCTCAGTCATTGACCCATGCTGCCTGCACACACTGAGGTGCCGTTTGGGGACTTAAACGAGTGTTCCTCCCAGAAACTCAGGACACTATACTGCCTGGTATCGGTCAAACAGTGATTTATTAATTAGGGGTTCATGGAATAAATATTTTCTATCGGGGGGGGTGCACAATGTAAAAAAGGTTGGGAACCACTGACCTACAGTATAGTGGCTCTTTGTATGGAGGCAATTTTGGCGCACAATTCATTGAAAATACCTTTCCATCTTGTGTCTCTTTGTCTTGGGAAGTAATGTGCGCCAGTTTTACCCAATATCTGTCCGCTTGGGCAATAATACCCGGTGACTTCACCCTTTTCTATAAACCATGGTCGGGCCAATAACATTGAGACTGCAGGAAATCCGCCATTGACTGTGATTTGGCGGCATTTCACCTAATTGAAAGGCCCCAAGCCGGCGTAAGTTTCACTGGTGAATGATCTTCAACAAAACTATATAGTTCATGGGTCTAAAATAAGAAAATGGTAGTTGCATCAGTCCAGGCTACATATAGCACAGTATATATCCGAGCTGACCTGTACCCCCAACTCTTTTCTTTGCCGAGTCTCCACCACTGAAAACATTAACAGTACATTAGGGAAATATAAAACTTTGTGGAAAATACACATGAATTCCTGTTAATCCACATTCTTAAACTTGGGTGGTAAAAAGTTAACATTTCCCACCTCTGTGCTTAAATATTCAAAATAAATGTCAAATGATGGTAGTTTGGATAGTGTGTATATTTAAGCAAAGGTAGGTACAGTGTCAATTAAAAAGTTCCATTTGCTTGTTTTAGGCCTTTGTTGAATAGCAGCTTGTGTTACACATTTCTTGCATATTTTGTAGAATTAATGACCTTTTTGTGAAACCTTCAGGTATTTTTATTTATTTTTTTACAGTTGAGACCTAATTTATATTTTACATTTTTTGTTGTTGTTTTTAGCATATTCTGTTGCATTTGTAAATCCCTCCAGTAGCTGAATAGCCCTAAGTGTATAGCAAAACAATGTATCTGCTTCTAGCACTTTATGGGTTAATATTGCATGAAATGTTTTTGTGTATCAAATGCTTCTTTTTTTTTTTCCAAGACAACAGACCCCAAGGCCTCAAGGAGTAGGAAGAGAATGGACACAGATGTATCCAAATATCTAATTTTGCCTAAAAGCAAGTGCCGGCAGATAAATGCCCATAAAGGGATTTCTTCCTTAAGCCCCGTGGATTTTTCTTTTTCCCTTTTTTTTTTTTTTGGCAACTTTTTGTGCGAGTTAGAAATGAAAAGCATTCATCCAACGCCCTAAAGGACAGCCCTGTTGAATGGAATAACAGCGTAATGTAGCATTGAAGGCAGAATTGAAAGTGATTATCTTGTTAACTCTTGACAGTTACCGGCAGATTGAAAAAGAAGTGGCAGGCTTGATTTGCAAATGAATTAGACCTTTTTCATTCGGTGCCAGGATCATCTTTTTATATTCTGATATGACAGATGCTGCGCTCCACGCTTTTGTCCCTTCTTAGTCTTCCACTCGCAAATAAAAAACAAAAGATAATGATAGTCATTTTATTTGCATCTTTTCTCCAGGAGTTTACTCTTTGTGTGGAAGTTTTTTTTAAATAATTTGATTTAAAAAAAAAAAAATAAAAAAACAAAGTAGAAAAAATTGTTTGTGGATTGCATTGTCTGTGCCAAAATGAAACTTAGTTTAAGTACAATAGTAATTGAGTGAGTGATTGAGGTTTGGCCTTTGTGAAAATTGGTATTTTTTTGCTACTACAGGACCAATTTTTGGAATATTTGAGCTAAATTATGCTTTGTGCACTACAGCATATGCAGAATATAAAGTTATTGACTGCTTTAAAGCTTTAGCGTGTGTGTTTATGTATTATGTATGTATGTATGTGTATATATATATATGTGTGTGTGTGTGTGTGTGTGTGTGTGTGTGTGTGTGTGTATACATATACATACACATAGACACACACGTGTGTATTTGTGTGATATATATTTACTGTATATATAACTGAACCCCGTTATAACGCTGTGTTCGGGGTCCACATAATGAGACCACGTTATAACCGGGATCGCAAAATGGCCGCTGCGTGAGGACTTACCCGGCATCTGCAGCTCTCTACTCTCTGCAGCTCTCTCCTCTCTCCCTGATTCATCAGGCTGCGTCCACGTGCCCGGCGCTCATCTCCAAGGTTTTTTTTTCTTTTCTTTTTTTTAATTTAGAACAGTCAATGCTTTATTGCTAATGGGGACACACACACACACACGCTTCCCCCCTACACTACCGGTAATAATTTTAGCATACCATGCAGAAATCGAACCCATGACCTTTTATACACTGGTAGCTAATCTGTACCTGCTACACCATAGGATTGGTGTGATGTCATTGACTCTTATCAAACTTAACTTCTATTGCACAGTACTGCTTTTCAGTAGTTATTAAAAAAACCTTGGAGATGTGTGCCGCACACGTGGACGCAGCCTGTTGAAGCCGGGAGAGGAGAGAGCTGCAGATGCCGGGTAAGTCCTCGTGCGGCGGCCATTTTGCAAAAAAAAAATGGAGATGTTTTTAAATCGGGAGCCATGCTCAGACCGCGTTATAGGCGGATTCGCGCTGTAGCGGATCGCGCTATAACGGGGTTGAGCTATGTATATATGTATATATGTATATATGTACACACACATACACACACTCATAGACACACAAACACATATATATAAATGTATGTATATATATTTATGTATATATAATATACAGTATATATATATATATGTGTGTATATGTGTATACACACACACACACACACACACACACACACACTATGTACATATATTTTACTGTTTGCATGTGCGTCTATATATGAACTTTTTTTTTTGTTCCGCTTTAAATTCTACCCTATTGATTTTAGATTAATGTGCTTTGGTTCCAGTTTTAGTATTTTATTTAGTTTTACATTTAGTTAATATGTATTTTTGGCTTCGATGTGCTTTCACATTGTTGAAGTTTAGTTCAAGGCTTGTTGCCACCAGAGCGTCTAGAGACCGTTTGCAGATTTGATGGAAAATAAAGAATAACCAATTTTGTGTGTGCTGGGAACTTGGGGAAACGTCAACAACAAAGGCAAATAGTGAGAACTCCTGTTCCCAAGACTGGGCAAAATAATGATATATTTTTGAGAAGTTGCCTTTAGTTCCTTTCCCATCCTCGTCACACTTCATTTTAATATTTTCATGTCTTTACAAGCCCAAAGTTTATATAAAATTTTACTTTTGGGGATCTGTTAAAAATGCCCACTGCTCATGTTCTCAGGACCACTTTAGCATTCCTTTAAACCCATTTGTAAAAGGATATTATAAAAGGACGTAAATTAAGTTGTAATGGAGTTTGTCTGGTGCATGAACTTACTGCCCCTAACTTGGAACAATAACCACAGTAATAACCAATAACTTCCTCGCAGTTGATGTTTCTCAATAGCAGAGGTTCTCAAATGTTCCCATATTGCAGACCACTTCAATGTTATTCATTGTTTGAAGGGACCCCATACTAACAGGGAGCTCTGTTTATAAGTGTGTGCGTGTATGTAGAAGAAAGAAGCGGTTAAATCCTTGAAGAAAGCAGCCTAGGACTCCAGAAAGATTCACCTTGTTCAACCAGTATGTTTTATCAGATACTTTTAACAATTTTTGCCACAATTGATAGACTTTGTTTTTTTTAATTTTCATAATTGTGTCATTCACTTTATTATACTTATCTATTTTATTTATGGGCATGTAGACGTTATTAGCTTTGGTTAGTCCCCACACAGTGCATTTTTATTTGACTAGATAAACACATAGTTCACCTCCTATTCACCCTCTAACATTAAGGCTATTAATAGTCCCCTTGTAGTTTATCAGGCACTGTGTATGTATGTATGTATGTATGTATGTATGTATGTATGTATGTATGTATGTATTTGTGTATATATATATATATGTGTGTGTATATATATATATATGTATATATATGTATATATATATATATGTATATATATATGTGTATGTATATATGTATGTGTATATATATGTATTTGTGTATATATATATATGTGTATATATATGTATGTGTGTATATATATATATATATATATATATATATATATATAAAAAAAAAAAAATCTCAAATGGAAATATTGCTGTATGCTCATTTGCAAGTTTTAGACAGGTCTGCAACCCTGCCTTTTACCATTATCACCCAGCACACAGTGCTTCCACTACAGCAAGGGATTCTGTGAAATGACATGCAAATGAGCACACAGTGCCACCTTTTGCTTCAAAACCATGTAACATGGTCCCCTGTAAGCTAATGCTTGCTGCATTTCACAGCTTTGAGCACAGCCTGGGTTACGATGCATAGCCATGCCCCCCCAGCAAAATCTCCCGCCCCACCAGTTTGCGCACCGCTGGCCTAATGGACATGACAGGCATTGTGGGAAAAGAATCACTGCTGCATTTGTTGAACTTCAATATCATTGTGTAGATTTCCGTTAGGTAGATAAAGGTTTACAGATTAAGCTATAGAAGCATACTTTGTATTGATTACTGATGTAACGTGCCTATTCTGTCCTGATACAAGGGGCCAGCGTATATAGTGACTTAGTGGTTTCTACAAAAAAATAAATTCACCATCAACTTCCAGCCTCTGTAACATGATCGTACATAGTAATACTTTTAGAATGAAAGCAATTAGTTGCCGCTGAAGGTAAGTTAAAGTTCTATGCGGTTCTTTCCAGCAGAAAAAGCCGTTCCACTATACATTTCCGGTGAGGCCTGACGGGACATAGGAAGAAGAATTGTTGTGTTGATGGCTCTTGTTGCTGCATCCTAGTCTCAAGTTTCCTTTTTCCTGTTTTTATTTATTTGTTATCACAAATCGGCAAGCTTTCTAACCCGAAGGAAATGAGCGTGTCTGCAACTTTCTGCAGTTCCATTGTTGAATCTGCTAAATTTTTGTCAGCACTTTCTTCATTTGTGAAACATGAGGTTAAATCATTCTTTGTTTCTATGCATTGTGGATTTTCGACTGTAGATACGTGGGAACGATACAGATCAACATATGTAGAGAAGAGAAAAAAATTAGCTTTGTATGGTTTTTTGTTCCCCCTTTTGCTAATGATCAGTTCATCCAATTATATGGCAAAGAAGGGTGAGTAGCTGTGCTGGTCCTTTCCTCCACGTAGCAACAAAGGAGGGAGAGGGAGTAGATGGTTATGACTTTTTATTTGACCAACACATAGTTGATATGTTACAAACTTCCAACCCTCTCGGGGTCCTTCATTGGGTAACCCTGACCCTGAGAGGTTGGAAATCATGTAACATATCCAGTACTTGTTTGTCCAATAAAAGGTTTCATATCACATACATACTTGAAAACGAGAGGTAACTCTCAATGTATTACTTCCTGGTAAAACATTTTATAAATAAATAACACACTCCCTTTCCCTCCTTTGTTACTCCAATTATATGGAATCCATCCAATACCATTTATTTTGATTTATTATTATTTATTTTTTTAACTCAAGTCTTTTGTCTGCCCACTTTTCAATAATTTTAAATATAAGGTTTATGAGGATCCTACTTATGTTATGTCAAAATGTCTTGTAGTAGTGTGGATATGTGCTTTGCATAAGGCCCCAGATTGAAATATCTCCAATAAAACAGCAGTAGAGACATTAAATGTATCTCATTTCATACAGTATGTCTAGTAAAATAGTGATTCCTCCATAAACAAACAGGGTATTTGAAATAGGGCTGTAATTGCTGTCTATTTTAGGTCACAGTACTAAGTCGCAAACATAAATATTGCAGAGAAACTAAGTAACTGAAGATACAGATGTAATCATTAGAATAGGTCAATATTAATGTCAACGTAATGGTGATGTCAGTATGGGATTGAGAGAGTTTGGATTAAGGCCATTTCTTTCCTTTGAAAGGAATGATACACTTGACATGTTTAATTTGTGGAAATTGGTACATTTCATAGTTGCGAATGCTGTGAAATTTGAGACCCATATTGAAGCCTGTAATCTTTTTGTTCTTCAATTGTACAGTGAGACATAGTAGGTATAAATATGCCCTATTAACACTTTTTTTAGGCCCAGATTTATTATAAAGTTCTAAGCTTTTGTGAACAAGTCACTTGAGCTTTAGGATGCTGAGTCTAAGACTTAGCACTGTTTAGTAAATCTGTGCCTACGTAAAGCGGTGCGCAAACTGGGGGGCGGGAGAATTTGCAGGGGGGGGAGGCGCGGGCTGTTACAGAGGCTCCGCGCTCTTCCCCCAGGCATTTAATTTAATGCCGGGGGAGGTGTGAGGCCTCTGTAACCTCACTTACCTACTGGCAGCGGGGTCTTCGGCGACGTATCATGTGACGTCACGCGTCGCCATGGCAACGCGCATCAAATGACGCAGTGGGGTCATATGACGTGACCCGCAACGTCATTTAAAGCCGTGCCTGAGGGGGGGGGGGGCGCGATTGCTGCGGCCCCCTTCCTGAAAAAGTTTGCGCAGCGCTGCCTTAGTATACTGAATGTTACATAGTAGATACGTTTGAAAAAATACGTTTCCGTCAAGTTCAACCTATGTTACATTTAATCGGCTTAGATGCTCATCCTATATTTATTGTAATATTGATCCATAGGAAGGCAAACAGAAAAACCAGTGGAAGATTTGCTAATTATATCTCCATAAGGGGAAAAATACATTTCCTTCTAGTAATGGTAATCAGATTTATCCCTGGGTCAACATCCTTCCCGTGTTGATCTACAAACATGAGATTGAAGCCGGTAGCCACTCCATTCGGCTAGCAGGGTTCACATAATGGCAGAGTTTCACCGCTCCCGCACTCTGTGGGCCAATAGGAAGCCGTGACGTCACCAGGTTCGACTTCCTCTTGGCCCGCATGACAGAGCTTTAAACTTTGCCAAGATGCCGGCACTCCCTTCGTAGGTCTGTATCTCGGGAAGGAGGGTGTCCCCAGAGCTGGAATTAATAGATTTCAGCTCCGGAGACCCCCTGCTTCAATCCTATGTTAAATAATAATAATAATAATAATAATGGAAAAAAATGCACAAATTGCTCATTTAAAGAAATCTATTGTATCTGCCATCACTATCTCCATGGGTAGTACATTTCACATTTTAACTGCCCTTACTGTAAAGAATCTTTTCCTGGGGAAGTCCCTCCAATCTCAGTGGACTGTGTAATTTCTACTCTTCTAATGAAAAGTTTCGTTGATAGTTTCTTGTGTAAATTGTAATTCTCATATCTTTATTTACCTGCAGACATGCCTCGCTATCTTCAATAATGATATACTTTACTACACTGTGTAGTATAATTTTAGTAACGATTCCGGTTTTACTTTAGATTCTCTTAACTTGTAATTTTCATGTGCGCAATCTGTAGCCGTTAATAAGTTCCTTAGAGCAGCGGTGCGCAAACTGTGGGGCGTGACCCCCAGGGGGGGCGCAAGACTACCGACGGGGGGCGCGGGGTTTACAGAGGCCCCGCGCGCTTCCCGAAGGCACTTAAATTAAGTGCCGGGGGAGCTGCAGGGCCTCTGCAAACCTAACTTACCGTGGCTCCGGCGGCTTCCTCCTGCGTCACCATGGCAACGCGGCGTCAAAATGACGCTGCGAGGTCATGTGACGTCACGTTGCTATGGCAACGTGACGTCATTACGCCGGAGCGCGGGTAAGTTGGGGTTGGGGGGGGGCGCGGGAGTGAGGGGACAGCCGGCAGGGGGGCGCAGGGAAAAAAGTTTGCGCCCCCCTGCCTTAGAGCATGGGTGCTCAACACCAATCCTCAAGCCCCCCGAACAGGTCAGGTTTTCAGGATATCCCAGCTTCAGCACAGGTGGCGCAATCAGAGGCACAGTTGAATACCGAACCTCTGATTGAGCCACCCGTGCTGAAGCAGGGACTGATTGAGCCATCTGTGCTGAAGCAGGGCCATCCTGAAAACCTGACCTGTTGGGGGGTGGGGTGAGGGAGGATCTTGAGGACTGGAGTTGAGCACCCCTGCCTTACACACATGACTATAAGGGCCCCTGTTAAGATTTCAGCACAGTTTCCACAACCTAGAGATCTTTAATAATTGGCTGTGTCAGGTTCTAAGGCCGAAACTTTTTGTGAAACAGTGATATTCCTATATTAAAAGTTTCTGCGTGCTAATAACTGTACAACTAAAGCACGGTGACACACATTAGTTTAGGCGTGTAATATAGTAAGCGCACGGCGTGGCGCACATGTTTAGTGATGGTGATGCACGTGGCTCTGACGTCACAATGGTAGGCCGCACTGTGATTGGCTCAGTATAACGTGGCACGGCAGCCCCTCGAAAAATACAAATGTCTTTGTATTTCCACACAGCTGCCGCGCCAACGCTGTCTGCCGTGCGCGCGTCGGCACTGGATAAACTGTCATAGGGAGATAAGAATTTGTCATTGCCGCGCGCGGCCGCCAGCGCTTAGTAAAATACCAGCCGAAGTTAGACATTTCTCTCTTGTAGCTTTGTCATCCAGCTGAAAATGTGAAAATGGCGAACATGTTTCTTATGTGCTGTGTATCTCCTATTCTGATTTATGTATGGAAAAAATGAATACAAGCTCGGAAATGCATTTTCCTCTAGTAATCCGCGGAACAGATATTTTTCAATGTTGACATTTATATAGGCGCAGGACTTGTGAACATTTATAAAATATCATTGCAATAATTCAGTTTGCAGGTCGAGCTGCATTTTTATTTTTGTTATGCAAGTTTATTGATAATTTACAATGATGCTAAAGGTTAAAACTGACATGTCATTATATCTATACAGAGCGTCCTTTCCCTGTTCTCATTAGTTCGATATCATATGCCTTACAAATGTTTGGCCACCGCATTTCCCACTTCTAAGCTTTATGTTACACTTATTACTATCTGTGCTACCTCAACTACAAATTGGATGAACAACCCATGTCACTTTTTCAATATTATTACATTAAACCAAGTGGATTTTGATTGATAACCTAATATTCAACTAATGCAAAACATCAATCACAGCAACTATATTAATTATTTAATATTGCAGCCTAATTCAGAAATCGATGGGCTGTGTGAGCGGAAGGGAAACTCTCAGTTCCCAGAAGACTTAAGACAGGGAATGATTAAAAAAAAAAAAAAAAAAAAGGACCTGCTGTACTCTCCCCTATGTGTTTGCTCGATACAAATCTTTATTCATTTGCCAATAATCTCTTCCCATTTCCCACTTCAGGACAATGTTATCAGTTTGGAGGGCTGTAATTGAATTAGGACTGCCATCAGCACAGGGGAAAAGTTGCACAAATATTGATAAAGTCGTGACGGGGACAGCACTGGACCCCAGACCACTAAATAACTACCCAGACACCAAAGTAGGCAGCTATCAGCTAGTGATAGAAAACCTTTTTCTACTTTCTAGTAAATTAGCTTCATGAAGTAGGTTAAACTTAAGTGTGTCGGTAAATGCACTGGCCTTCATTTCTGTCTAGATAATGAATGCCTCTCCGTTGCTGCTTCTGTTGAAACCGATTGCTGAGCAGCCTTTCAACAAATTGTAGACACCTTGCGGTTAAGCCTTGAAAGCAGGAGGTCCAGTTGGAGATCAGTTGACCACACTGCCTGACCGTGGGCAATCTTCTTTAAATCCCGTAATTCAGGAACCAGTAGTCTGATTGTAATCTGTTGGTATCCATGATTTTAAGGAAAAAATGTGCAGGTGTGTATGAATTCATGTGGAAGTGGAAATTAAATATATGGATATAGATCAGGGGTGAGTAACTCCAGTCCTCAAGGGCCACCAACAAGTCAGGTTTACAGGATATCCCTGCTTCAGCACAGGTAGCTCAATCAAAGTCTGTCAAAGACTGACATAATGACAAACATAATGTTTAATAAATAATGTACTGCTAAGGAAAGAAATATGGAAAGACCTTTTACAAAAATGTAAAAAAATTTCAATTCTTATTGTATGGTATTTTGATATTCAAAGTATTTAATAACCCTTACAACAAAACAGTTTGTTACACGCCTTGCAACCATGGGAATCTGTTCGGCAGTTCAAGCACACATGTTCTCTCCTTCCCTTTCCTCAAACCTGAAGATCATGCAAGGCAAATGATTTCTGTGTTTGGTTACATACTGTATGTACAAGTGTAAATGTCTGCTTTCATCTTACACCGCCTCCACCTGTCTCTCGTGCGCCGCCGCCACCACCCATCTCGCCCCCGCTGCGCCTCCTCCCGCCTCTCGCACGCCTCCTCCATAATGCCTAATTGCTAAAGATAAACTCTGACATTAGGGCTCATATTTACAGAGTGGTGGTATGTCATAAGACACCTTACGGCCGATGCAGCCCGTTCATTTGAATAGGGGGGTGGCTAACTCCAGTTCTCAAGGGCCACCAACAGGTCAGGTTTTCAGGATATCCCTGCTTCAGCACAGGTGACGCAATCGGTCACTCTGTCAGAATGACTGAGCCACCAGTGCTGAAGCAGGGATATCCTGAAAACCTGACCTGTTGGTGGCCCTTGAGGACTGGAGTTGGCCACCCTGCCTTATGGTGTTTTATGGTATTGCACCACTTGGTAAATCTGGTCCTATATACTTAAAGCAGCATTCTCCTCACTGTGGTTCTATTGCTGCATTCTTAAATAGATAAACAGGGAGAGCACTTCCATAAGAAACGGTTATATACGGAGAATGAGTACGTTAAAATACGGTCATTTTAAACCCCAACATTTGTTTCAAAATGTAGCTTAAGCATGTATTGTATTCTGTGAATATTGAGGGTCTGTGTGCTTCTCGCGCCACTTCTAGCTGCGTCTCACGCCCCCGCCTAGCTGCGTCTCGCGCCCCCGCCTCGCTGCGTCTCGCGCCCCCGCCTAGCTGCTTCTCGCGCCCCCGCCTAGCTGCGTCTCGCGCCACCGCCTCTAGCTGCGTCTCGCGCCACCGCCTCTATCTGCGTCTCGCGCCACCGCCTCTAGCTGCGTCTCGCGCCACCGCCTCTAGCTGCGTCTCGCGCCACCGCCTCTAGCTGCGTCTCGCGCCACTGCCTCTAGCTGCGTCTCGCGCCACCGCCTCTAGCTGCGTCTCGCGCCACCGCCTCTAGCTGCGTCTCACGCCCCGCCTAGCTGCGTCTCGCGCCACCTCTAGCTGCGTCTCGCGCCACCTCTAGCTGCATCTCGCGCCACCGCCTCTAGCTGCGTCTCGCACCACCGCCTCTAGCTGCGTCTCGCACCACCGCCTCTAGCTGCGTCTCGTGCCCCGCCTAGCTGCGTCTCGCGCCCCGCCTAGCTGCGTCTCGCGCCCCGCCTAGCTGCGTCTCGCGCCACCTCTAGCTGCGTCTCGCGCCACCTCTAGCTGCGTCTCGCGCCACCGCCTCTAGCTGCGTCTCGCGCCACCGCCTCTAGCTGCGTCTCGCGCCACCGCCTCTAGCTGTGTCTCGCGCCGCCTCTAACTGCGTCTTTATGCCATTGCCTAGCTGCATCTCGCGCCACCGCCTCTAGCTGCGTCTCGCGCCCCCGCCTAGCTGCATCTCGCGCCACCGCCTCTAGCTGTGTCTCGCGCCCCCGCCTAGCTGCATCTCGTGCCACCACCTCTAGCTGCGTCTCGCGCCACCTCTAGCTGCGTCTCGCGCCACCGCCTCTAGCTGCGTCTCGCGCCCCCGCCTAGCTGCGTCTCGCGCCACCGCCTCTAGCTGCGTCTCGCGCCACCGCCTCTATCTGCGTCTCGCGCCACCGCCTCTAGCTGCGTCTCGCGCCACCGCCTCTAGCTGCGTCTCGCGCCACCGCCTCTAGCTGCGTCTCGCGCCACCGCCTCTAGCTGCGTCTCGCGCCACCGCCTCTAGCTGCGTCTCGCGCCACCGCCTCTAGCTGCGTCTCACGCCCCGCCTAGCTGCGTCTCGCGCCACCTCTAGCTGCGTCTCGCGCCACCTCTAGCTGCGTCTCGCGCCACCTCTAGCTGCATCTCGCGCCACCGCCTCTAGCTGCGTCTCGCACCACCGCCTCTAGCTGCGTCTCGCACCACCGCCTCTAGCTGCGTCTCGCGCCCCGCCTAGCTGCGTCTCGCGCCCCGCCTAGCTGCGTCTCGCGCCCCGCCTAGCTGCGTCTCGCGCCACCTCTAGCTGCGTCTCGCGCCACCTCTAGCTGCGTCTCGCGCCACCGCCTCTAGCTGCGTCTCGCGCCACCGCCTCTAGCTGTGTCTCGCGCCGCCTCTAACTGCGTCTTTATGCCATTGCCTAGCTGCATCTCGCGCCACCGCCTCTAGCTGCGTCTCGCGCCCCCGCCTAGCTGCATCTCGCGCCACCGCCTCTAGCTGTGTCTCGCGCCCCCGCCTAGCTGCATCTCGCGCCACCACCTCTAGCTGCGTCTCGCGCCACCTCTAGCTGCGTCTCGCGCCACCGCCTCTAGCTGCGTCTCGCGCCCCCGCCTAGCTGCGTCTCGCGCCACCGCCTCTAGCTGTGTCTCGCGCCGCCTCTAACTGCGTCTTTATGCCATCGCCTAGCTGCGTCTCGCGCCACCTCTAGCTGCGTCTCGCGCCCCCGCCTAGCTGCGTCTCGCGCCACCGCCTCTAGCTGTGTCTCGCGCCGCCTCTAACTGCGTCTTTATGCCATCGCCTAGCTGCGTCTCGCGCCCCCGCCTAGCTGCGTCTCGCGCCACCGCCTCTAGCTGTGTCTCGCGCCGCCTCTAACTGCGTCTTTATGCCATCGCCTAGCTGCGTCTCGCGCCACCTCTAGCTGCGTCTCGCGCCCCCGCCTAGCTGCGTCTCGCGCCACCGCCTCTAGCTGTGTCTCGCGCCGCCTCTAACTGCGTCTTTATGCCATCGCCTAGCTGCGTCTCGCGCCCCCGCCTAGCTGCGTCTCGCGCCACCGCCTCTAGCTGTGTCTCGCGCCGCCTCTAACTGCGTCTTTATGCCATCGCCTAGCTGCGTCTCGCGCTACCGCCTCTAGCTACATCCAGAAGAATCTCTTCTGGCGATATTTACAGACTTGCACAACCACTCTAAATTTCGACAACAGCACAAAAAACTAGTTTTGTGTATATGGTGCATGGAGACATCATTTCTGCATTGTGTATTTATCTATCAGGAGTGAAGTGCAGTGTGTCTGCAATATAGCAACTGGCATTTTAATATTTCAACAAACGTTACTCGCCTAGATCTTTTTAATGTAGCAATCACCACTAACTTGAACGTACATATATTGTTTATGCAAACTTTTTACATGTACTGTTTTTATTCTTGGCATTTGTCCTAACTCTTACATAATCCAGTTATATCATCTTTTTCGTAAAATTGTTGCCAAAATTAGGCATTCCTGTATTGGGACTCTCACGGGTGACGCTGTTACGGCCCGTTAATAGATTACTTTAAGGAGATGGTGACTTTGAGGAGACGCTGATTGCAGCAGCTGACTAACACAAATAGAATAACACATCTCTCAATATTTCAACATTAGGGAGATATAGACAAAGTTACCCAAATCATGTCGGACAAGCATTTAGCATCTATTTAGAACTCTTGTTCTTCTGTTACAGGGACTCTGCAAACATCAAAGCTGGATTAGAACATCTGGTAAGTTCTACATTTCTCTTGAACATTTGCATCATCTTTGATATCTGCATTCCAAATGAATACTTTTTGAATGTGCTTTGAATACCTTAAATCGAGAAAATCCTCCATTTTCCCAACGGGGTCGGCTTATCGTTATTATGCGAAGGCACTTACACTTTGATTTTTTTTTATCATCTCAAGGGAATAAGAAAAGAAAAATCTAATTATTATTAATTTTTTATTTTTTATGTAAAGATGAAATAAAATGGAACACAATCCTTGGATTGATGATTGTTTTAATTATCAGCGAAAACAAATGTTTGGCTGTACATTTTTGGCATACCAGGATCTGAAAAGAACAAACAAAGTTGTGTTTAAAACAAATATTGCATGCATAAATATGGTCTGTTTTAGTAAATTCAAGTCTTTCAAAGGGGAGCTGGACTTTGTGTATGAATAGTTAATTGATTGTGTTTCTCTTTCTTTGAATACAAAATGTTATGTTAAACTGGATAGCCCCTGCTGTATGCCATCCAGAGGATACAAAGCTTACAACGGAGATGGTACAAGGGCATACGCAAAAAGTAATTGCTTCATGCTCAGACTGCAAACATTTTGCATATCCTCTCTAAATAAATAAAACGGTGGATGTGTGTGTGTATTTGATCCCCAGTAGGGCCTTGGTCAAGAATTCTTGCAGCTTTGTAAATTTGCCCCAACTACTGTACAGGCATACCCTGCATTAACGTACGCAATGGGACCGGAGCATGTATGTAAAGCGAAAATGTACTTAAAGTGAAGCACTACCTTTTTCCCACTTATCGATGTATGTACTGTACTGCAATCGTAATATACGTGCATAACTGATGTAAATAACGCATGTGTAACAGGCTCTATAGTCTCCCCGCTTGCGTACAGCTTCGGTACAGGTAGGGAGCCGGTATTGCTGTTCAGGACGTGACGACAGGCGCATGCGTGAGCTGCCGTTTGCCTATTGGGCGACATGTCCTTACTCGCGAGTGTACTTAAAGTGAGTGTCCTTAAAGCGGGGTATGCCTGTATATGACTTTTTACAAAAGGCTTTAACCATTCTTGAATCAAACAGTTAACAGGATCCCCTTCTAAGCAAAGCTCCAACGGCTTTCCATTTGGTGGCTCACAGACCAGATTGTTTGATTTGGACACAATATAAGTCAAACGAGGCAGGAGAGAACATAGTCTAAACAAATGCGCTGTAGTGGAGATCACTGTCTGCATGGGCTTCAGTGTTTTGTTTATTATTATTATTATTATCGTTTATTTGTGAAGCGTCAACATATATATTCCGCAGCGTGTTAGAATGGGGGATACAAAGTTATGTATGTTACATAAACTGTTACATACAAGTGAGGACAAAGATGCACAAAGAGGTAATGAGGGCCCTGCTCGGGGGAGCTTACAATCTACAGGGAATGAGGGACAATGTTGAAACAAGAAGGTGAGGTGGCTGCTCATTGTTGGGTAAGGTGGGGCTCAGGTTAGAATATGGCCCAGTCTGACAGCTGAAGCCTTTAAGGTTTTGGGGGGGGGGGTGTTACATAGGGTGGAGATTGGTCCAGCCACCTAGCTGACCCCAATGGGGTTTTAGGCCAAGGGGATTTGGATGTTAGAGGCTGTTGATGTGAGAGACCGAAAAATTGCTTATACTGACACTGTTGGTAAACATTGTGACCCTGAATGTCTTGGGTAGCCCTGCTGTAGGTGAAAAGGATGGCACAAATAAATGTCATTGGTTGGGTTGGAAGTGAACAACCTATTCGACCTATTCAGTTCAAGAACTGAAACACGATGCATGAAGGAAGAGCTATAATACAATGATTTTATTGAAACAATATAATGCATTATTCCGACCGTATGTAACAATGCAGTCGTATTATTTTCTAAATGATCTCATACATGCCTTTCCCATCATATAATAGAACATTTGAAAGCAGTGACCTTTTTGTCCTTGTGGTCAAGCAACGCAGTTGAATCACTTTAAGTACTGTAGAGTAATCTGTCATTAATAGCTTATTTAGCCCTTTAGTGGTTTATAAAGATATCACAGCGAAGGTTCTCCCATTGTTACTTGTTAATCAATAAGCGCCAATGGATTCCAATAAAAGCAATTTTCAGGATGACTTGCATGCTGTATTTTTCGACGGAGATACAATTATACAATGTGTAAAGGAAAGTCATCATTTTGCACATGCAAGTTAGTCTTGATTTACACCCATTCCCAATCATCTCCTCATATTTGAGCGAAATACAGATTATTTTATGGGGGAAAAAAATCAAAAGAAACAGAAACCTACAGAAAAAAAAAACTGGCTGTTGCACAAGCAAAATAAATGGGCAAAAGAACAGAGCTGGTTTCTGTTATAATGTATATTTTTTAAACGTTCTCTTGTAGTAATATTTAACTGTTATGATTGATAAACCCTTATGTACGATCAAAAAAGGCTAAAAATGAGCTGGTTTTTTTTTTGTTCGTGGAATTTATGCCAATAATCTCTTGCTAAAACATATTAAACTTTAAACATAAAATAAACTACCCATCTGGACCCAGACGCCAATGTCTGAAACTCAGAATAGACTTAGCGGTAGTTCAAGAAAGCATTGTTTCTCTGTTTATAGTAGCCTAAGTTGTATTTATTGTTTTGCCATTTTAGCCGTATGTGTCAAAAAAATGAGCGTGTGATGAAATCCGTTTCCTTGTTTTGGTTCTATCGTTGGAAGAAGTGCTATAAATGAAAAGTATTATTTTTCAATAGGGTTAACCTCTCGCTCTGCAAAGCATTGCTAGCCCTCTGCCAGCGAAGGATTTTAACTTTATCATAGTTTGGAAACCTGTTGTGAATTCCCAATTTATCGTATGCAGAAACACTCGTCACTTTGGCACCAGAGCTCACCTGGTCTTTGTGCTGGTTGAAACAGACATTCCCATCTACGTTTGCGTTTTGGGACTTGTATCTTCTAAAATAGCGTATGGCGTTGGCAGTCCTGGACTGACACAAGAAGCTGTATGGTGCTCCAACATGAACCACTGGCTAAATAGCCCAAGAATATAAGCACATTATATAGTGTCCCTGGAGGTCCCAGACAGTCCAGACCAATATACTCCAACCCTTGCAATAAAACCACTTCCACTAGATACCGATTAGCTGGAAACAATCCCACTGTAATGATGTGGGACCTTCACTGGCTAGTGACCAGACATAAACATCGGTTGGGTAAGTATAGGTACATACAGATAAACAGGTTGGAGTAACTCACATTTGTAGGGTCTTTTGTGGGAATTCCTCCATGGGTGCGTGCTGCCGTTACTCCACAATGACCGGACATCCAAAGGAAGGAGAGATGGAGCACAGCTGGTAACAAAATGAACTACTAAGGAGAGTGGGACCCAGATAAAAATGTTACCTTGAATACCAGAATACCTCATGGTTTAAATACAGAGTGGGATCTGGGCCCATTTCTAACGTAATTCCCTCCTTATGCAATTCCTTTCTGCAAACCTTCTTAGTAGTAATTATATATAGAAAATCTAATTAACTCATGTACTATTTTACAATATTGGTCTTTGTTATATGCAACTTCTCTTCTTGATATAGCAATCTCAATTCAGAGTCTGGCATTGAGAATTTAACCCCTTTTTTATTTGTAGAATAGATTATGTCTTCCAGTTGTCACAAGTCATAGTAGGTTTAACTTTATTAAGAACAACTTTATTGTAAATATCTTCATTGATATTAATTGTTAACATTTATATGAACATATGTAGACATAACAAATAAGTATATAGACTTGAACAACTATAAATCAAATCAAATAAAAATCATAATGCAACATAAAGGGAACATATTCGTGCACACATATGCATATTATCCTCCATTTCATGTGCATCTATACAATCACTACAGGTGAATTATTGGTATTGACACTCTATTAATATACATCAATAAAATCTAATGTTTTAGGAAATGTGCACTTAAATATATACATATATACATACAAAATATAACTTGTAAAAAAACAAAAAAATAAAGTGCACCCGATTTTGTTCATTGGGTTTATATCTAAGGAGTGTTATTTCAATAATTCACACACAAGAGGCTTTTTTCATATATCTGTTTTTAAAATTAATATTTTTAAACTATTACTACCATCACTGTGTTAGAATCAAATTGTTATCACTTTGTTATTAGTGTAATATATACTGTTGCTCGTGAATCCTCTTTTAAAGTAGTGTTGAATAAAACTCTTTTTTTAAGGTTGTCCTGTTAGAGTAATAAAGTTTTAGGATTCAAATGGAGCATTTTTATCAATGTATGAAATGTTTGATAAAGTTTTTTTGACAGTAAAGTTTTGTTGAAAATAAAAAAATTGGAAAAATTTGTTTATACTCAAATTGCGCGCTGACGTCACCAGTCCAGGCCGCGCATGGCGCGTCACTTGTGACGCGTTCCCCGCGATGGATGGATGGCGGCAAGTGGCGGGAAATTAGAGTATATTAGGTAGGTTAGTACTAGGCATCACTATGCACCTTGAGAAAGAGCCACCGGCTCGAAACGCGTTGGTGGGGGCCTGAGGGCTCCGTTTTTTGTATTTTTGCACTGATCCAATAAACTAACATTTTTATCTGGGTCCCACTCTCCTTAGTAGTTCATTTTGTTACCAGCTGTGCTCCATCTCTCCTTCCTTTGGATGTCCAGTCCTGGACTGACGCATCAGATAACCAAGCTACAGCTAAGGGTCTCAAATTTGTTACAGTAAAAATAATATTGTTCACAAATAAAGGTAATTGATATGTAAAAAAACATATGTTAACTCACTGTATGTTGGGGTTTTCTCTAAGGCTACGGCCCCAGTGCTTGCGCTGCACGCGCACCTGCGAGGCTGGCGGTGCGTGCAGCCGAGTTCCCCCGCCTGCAGTGAGCTGCAGGGGGGAGTGACAGGGGCGCGGCCATGATGTCACACGGCAGGTTTGCCTTCATTGGCTGAACCACCGGGGGGCGTGGCCTAGCGCTCCGTCACTCGAGTTGATTACAAATTTAATGTCGGCCTGAAAATCTCACGGCGCGACGGCTGCCTCTCGCAGTGGGCCCAGCCCCATTGAGGGGCGGCTCTTGTCCCCGCAGCGCCAGCCATAGTGAGCTCTGCATCATCCAGCAGGGACCAAGCCTAATTGTGCAAACTAAGGGTTTAATCGAAAGAGCAAATAGTAGTGGTGATAGCGGACAGCCATTATTCCATTCTTTTATTTTTACTATATCCGAGATTCCTCCTAATCAGTTTCAGAGAGGCAATATGAGTCTTATAAAGGGCCTGGATTCCTTTTAGTATGGGACCATCCAGTTCCGGACGTATATATAAGGCCTCATTTATACTAGCGACGGCAGTACCCGCGTGAAGTCACTCGTGCGAAACCTGAGCTGGAGGTGACAGGGTGGCGTGGCCGTGAATAAAGGTAATAATAGCGACGGCAGTACCCGCGTGATGTCACTTGTGCGAAACCTGAGCTGCAGGTGACAGGGTGGCGTGGCCGTGAATAAAGGTAATAATAGCGACGGCAGTACCCCCGTGACGTCACTTGTGCGAAACCTGAGCTGGAGGTTACAGGGTGGCGTGGCCGTGAATAAAGGTAATAATAGCGACGGCAGTACCCGCGTGACGTCACTTGTGCGAAACCTGAGCTGGAGGTGACAGGGTGGCGTGGCCGTGACGTCACGTGAGCGATTCACCCTCATTGGCTGAACCGCTCACGTGACATGGCCGCCATGCGGCAAGATCAATTTTAACAATCTGTTCAAAATTTGCATGCTTGGGCGCGCTCAATGGACAATATAATTGCGGCCTTGGCTAACAAAGCAAAAGCTCAGGGCCTCACAATATGAGGGACCTCAAAAGTAGAAAAAAAAATGCATTTCAAGTTTTAAATTGGATGATAAAAGAAGATTCTGTATAAATATGGAAATTTTGGTTAAAATATGACCCTAATCATCATGTGATAATGGAAAACTCAGGGAGCACAAGCCATTGGTGGATACATGTAAAAGAAACACAGTGATGGTGCAATCCTGTTAAGACACAGGGATGGGGAGGGTTAGGATGTGCGCTCTCCAAAAAACAACCTCACAATGTGACTATAATATACAGGCCTTGAACCCCAAACTGGGAAATGGTATCTGTAGTGCAGTGGACTCGTCTGGAAGCTTGCTCGTGATGTCTCAACGATTCCCCCCCAGTCATACAAACAAAAAACAAGAACAGGATAGTGTTGGAGGTATAACAATGTATTGGTGCACACAACATAAACTTAATGATGCACACTCACATTTGAGCCATTTTGAGCCAAGCTTCCAGACGAGTGGGGACCGGGCAGGGCCCCGACTGGGAGAACGGGAGGGACGTGGTGGACGGAGGGACGGGACCCCCAGCCCAGAGAGACACCCGGACACCCCCCCGCCCCAGAGAGACCCCCAGACACACAAAGAGGGACCCCCGGACACCAAGATGTGCCGTCAGTGGTGGGTGGGGGTCGGGCACCGGGTGAACAATAGCTAGTCTTTATATATAACAATGTTATAATAATGCTTTCATTAATTTCATTTTCATGTTTATGTTCTCAACGGTCCCTTCAGTCAGAATAATCTATTTTTAATTTTTTGGGGCCACTTAAACTTGACGTAGCTTAGGGCCTCAGAAGGTCAAAGTCCGGCCCTGAGCGTTGGACAGCGCAAGCACAAAGTGGCCTATATTTAGGCCTCTATTAATTATGATGTTAATGCAGCTCCTGTTGCTCGAAAAGATTTTAGAGGCAGGAAATCAAGAGAGAAAATCAATCCAGGTGTATATGAAAAATAAAATATAAATATAGTGCTGCACGGTATTCAATTTAAGTGAAAAATGAAAAAAACTGTATAGAAAACTCACATGGTCCGTGAGTGATTAAGGCAGTGTGGTTGTTCAGAGTAACCAACTGTTGTATGTATCCGGACACTCTCGCGATGGCGTTAGTCAGGGCCAGATTAGTGACGTGGAGGGACAAGAGGGAAGGGAATCCCACATTCAAAAAATATATACAGAAGACACAAATAGTGCAGATTGCTGTATATTATGAAAAGGAAAATAATGATGGCTTCTGTAAGTATTAGAGAAATAAAGTTATGAGACCTTTTATATATTGAGCCAGATTTTAAATGTCAAAAGAAATGTTTTATTTTTCTTGAAGTCATAAATGTCACCCAAGTTGCTGATTTACAAAAGGGGCCGGGGCTTGTGTGTTTCAATGCAAGATGGTCTGGGCATAAATCTTGGCATGTTTGAATAGAAAATCAGAATTCAACAGAGGTGTATTTTGTGGATCAGAATGTGAATTCTCTTCTACTCCAGTGACCTCTCAGGGACAGGACCTATGACATATGGTATCGTACTGTCTAGGGATTTCTGTTTGTTTTATCCTTTTATTAACATATTTTGACACATTTTGCTAGAACAGATTTTTGCGTATTAAGTTCATCGTTTTTTCTTTAATAAACGGGGACCTGAGACCCTGGCAGATATAGAATTACATATTTTTTGCATATTTCTTTGGTGGTGGAAGCAGATAGATATGGTTGCAATCTAGTAAGGAGTTAATATTAACTCATTGAAAGTACCTTGCAGAGGAAAAAGGGGAATTGGCTAGATGGCCGTGTGTATTAACCCTAGTTGCATATCTAAGTTATGTGCTCACTTGTGTGCTGTCCTTCACTGATGGTACATTGGGACGGATTGAGGGGATATATTGTTAATTTGAGGGACCTTTGCTGAAAGTGAAAAGTGGGTTAGCTAGAGAGCTGTTTATTATTCAACATTTTTGTGGCTCTTTATGATCTTCCATATCAGTTCACATTCGCTGTCCGCTTCCGGTGTAAACCTGCCGCAAGAATACCTGCAGAACTTATTAAAAGCACAATATGCTGTAAGAAAACATCTACTATGTTTAAAATGAAAAGAAAGATGTTTGGCTTAGCTCGCATGTACTGCAATTAAACAAATCCGGTCCCAGGTAGAATCTAACAATGGAGGCCATGAGGTTATGAACAGTACTGGCTGTGTCCTTGGTTACAGCTCATATAAATGCAAAATATATATATATATATATATATATATATATATATATATATATATATATATACATATATATATATATATACACAAATCACCAAAAAATCTACTCGCCACCTAGTACCACACGTGTGCTGCTTGGGCCAATAGGAGCTCGCCACGATGTTAAATCCACTCGCCCGGGGCGAGCAAATGTATAGGTTTGTCGAACACTGTATATATATATATATATATATATATATATATATATATATATATATTTTAAATGCTGCATAGTCTTATTTACATGTTTGGCTCCAATGTCCAGCCTTACTCTGCATTACTATATTTCCCAACCCCTCTTATAGGAGTATTCTTCGATCCTATTCCATCGATTTAAATAAAAGATTTCCGGTAAACGTGCTTAATTAAAACCTGTTGGAACCGACACGTTTCCTTAGCTCCGTTCTTCGCATATCATTATTTATGCTGTAACCTCTGAGATTTGTGTCTTCACATCATGATTCGGCTTCTTGCCCTTTCTGCCTTAACTGCGCTGACTCCAGAGTTGCCTTCTTAACAAGCAAGATATGCTCATGAGGCTTCTAAAGCAAGCGGGCAGTGCGAGCAAAACCGATATACAGTAATACAAAAACATGTCACAATACAAAGTGTATTATTTTCTTTGGCACCGACAAAAAGAATTGCACTCGTAGATGTTATTCCTTATTGCACCAGTGGTTTGTACGCAATTTCAGTAATTTGATCGTAGCTGATGAAAAGCTGACAAGATTTCCACAGCGCCCCATTAGATAAAAGCAGCATGAAACCACAGGTTAATCTGCAAACAGATTTTCATGCTTATTACTCTAATGATTCCATCATATTTGATGTAGCAGGCAGCAAGGCGTCTCTCTGCAGCGACAGTGGGCTCCATTTTTGGTCTCGCTACTCATTAAATGATGTAGTAATTTGACTGACCTCTGACCAGGTGCATATCTGTTCATAATTGCATGTCATTCTGACGGGGGAAATTACTTTAGAGAAACCAAAGTATTCACCCGCTTCCCAAGTTTAAAAAAAAAAACTAACAAAAGAAATATTGCATTAATTTCCAAATGATGATATTACATTTAGTGCCTGGGCCTCATATATCAAAATCTGGAAACCGCTCCGTTACTATATGCGCTTAATCTTAATGGTATCTCTAGATGTCAAGGGCATGCAGGAAATTAAATCGGAAAGTGCAGATAGACCTAAGAAGACATTATCTCTTGATGATTGCAGTTTTGATAGGTATTTCAGTGAATTTCATTTTCACAGAATGGTAGAAGATGAGTTAGCCACCAGATTTTCTCATTTTTCTCCCACATGATTTATGTGAGTTGAGTATAAAACTTTTTATGGGAGAGCAGTTACCGAAGATGAGAGGTAAATTAATGCACTGGGTTTCCATCTCGGCTTCATACACAAATGTCAGCGCGGTGCGTACGTAATGGTTCCCCATCATTATTCAGAGTTGTTTACATTCAAAATATGTAATGAAATCTGTTCAGAATAATGAGGGAAATAAAAGTTTAGAAAATTGTAAAGGTCATGAAGTTTGAGAAATGATGCAATGCTCCCAAAATAACATTTAGGCAATATAAATTACATTATTATGCACCAACTCTGCATTATAGAGACATGAAGATGAAGTGCTTTGGACTAGTAAAATGCTGTTAGCGCGCTCTGAAGTATGAGAATGTGTAAAATATTTCTGATTTCATATTCTGTTTTTTTGTGCATAAATGGGAAGAAGTTTATCTCGTCGCTGCTCCAGAATTTTCTGCTTTAAATCACAATCGGGAGAATTCAACCAAGATGTCATCCTATAAGAAACATTATGCACTAATTGATGCAGAGGCATTGATGAGGCTTTCTGTAATGTCTAGTGGCTTTATTAGGCTCCATAATAGATACATTTTTGTTAACAAGATTATTTCTAACAATACACAAACAATTTATATTCTGGTTGAAGAGTTTTATGATGATGGTGTTTTGAGCATAAGCTAGGACAGATAATGTACTCGACAGCAATAATGCCTCTATATTTTTGCCTGTTTCACGTTGAGGTTAATGGAGTGTCATCTTCTGTTCTGTGAACCTTTTGACCTTTGTAATACATAGGTCGCACACTAGGGCATAAGCAAACTAGGCGATCACTTGATGACGCCCTACTCATTCCTAGACATTGCAGCTAGTTATTATATTAGAATGTAATTGTTGCTTTGCCAGAACAACCTCACTAATGTGGTACCTTGGAAGATATGAGGTCAAGTGAGGAAAGGCAATATTTTTATTCCTTGGGACTTCCATAAGGCAAGAATTTAACCCCCCCCTCCCCCCCACACCTATTTACCACTCCAATATTTGTCTCACAAAAAGTTAATGATGTTGCTATTGCAAGCACCAATACTTGGGGGGGGGAAACTAACAAAAAAAAACCATTGACTGTCTTTAATTGTAACTGTCCCTTGCGTAATTTAGTATTCTATTTCTTAATATATTATCTACTTTGTATATGTTAAGCAATATTGTATTACTGATTATGTTCCAAAATTGTCCTACCTATAGGGATAGCTGGAGCCATGAACATCTTAATAATTCACCTATTTACTTCCTGTACCACCATACACTTGTATTAGTGATGAATTTCCTCTAGGTCAGGATTGGCCAACTCCAGTCCTCAAGGGCCACCATCAGGTCAGGTTTTAAGGATATACCTGCTTCAGCACAGGTTGCTCAATCAGTGGTTCAGGCAAAGACTGCACCACCTGTGCTGAAGCAGGGATATCCTTAAAACCTGACCTGTGAGTGGCCCTTGAGGACTGGAGTTGGCCACTCCTGACCTAGAGGAAATTCATTAGTATTCTTATTCAACCAAGGCTACTATTTGAGGTACATCTCTCCAAAGTAGCTGGCAACTATCTCTCCAAAGTAGCTGGCAACTAGGGATAGACTAAAAATGCTGCCACCTACTTCTGAAGCAGATATTGCAAGGCACAGTCTCTGCTTAAAAGCTGTATGTGCTGCAGTGTTCCTGGTCACGTTTTTCTGCAGAGGTCGTGACTACGTTTATTTTTTTAGAAATCAGCATTTTTTTATTTTTTTATTAAACAAAGTATCTTAATAAAAATAAGTCTCGTTATTGATCAAGAATAATACCCCGGATTCATGGATGACTCCTTTAAATGGCATTCGGTGTGTTAAACATTCTAATATAAAAATTATTCAAATATATGGCTGTGATACAACCAATAACTGGATGCTGCCTAATATTTTGCAGAGGACATAACTATAACTTATTGCTTCAAAGGTTTCGGAATCAAGTGGTTGCAATGAAGCCAAAATCATGGTTCACCAAACCATTACTGTTTGTGTGATGATTTACTGAACATAAGATTACAAGCTTATCCATATATCCAGGAGAAATAATTTACTGGAACTTCCCCTCACTTGCATTTGTCCTCATATTACAAACAGCATTACTTGTAAAACCCTGTAAAAATAGATTAAACCTGCATTTCATCTTCAGGACCCCTTTGAAAAAGAAGTGTGTTGAGATGTAAAGCAATAACAAGTATGACTGACTGCACACTAAATCATTCATATAGTTATATGTTAATTATAGTTAACTGTTAGCTGTGGTTTCCCTATTTGGTATTTCCCTTCTGCCTTCTACCTGTTACATGCACAGAAGGTACCCAGACGCTCTCTATAAATTAAACTTATCACCTTTAATAAAGCGAGTAAAAATGGAAAATTATTACCAATTTAGGGAACCCCCGTGTCTCCTTCTTCGTGAATGTACACACCTGGGGATCCCCCATCTGCTGCTCAAACCCCATTCTAGGGAGATGTCCTTTTCTCCCAAATATATAGAAAACAAAAATATAGAAACAAGGGGAGCGCAGATCAGAAACACAACAAAGGTATACAAGTAGGTATATAGCACTGGGAGTTCTTATACGGAATATCCGCTTACTAGTGGTGACTGAGAGTCAGAGATAATAGAGTAGGATGGATAAACTACTGACAATACTCACACGGGCCTGTGTGAGCAAAGACCTCTCGGGGCTTAACTCTGTAGAGGGTCTTCTCCTAGAACCCCACACCTTCCTCTTGGCTGCTGTTTAACACACAGGTCCTCAGGATATCAAGTTGCCCCCGGAGTGGAAGAAAGAAAGGAATCAAGGGTAGGTATCAATATATAACAGTGACATAAACTGGTGGAGGGATGGTGAATAATCTCCAAGGAGATGATAAATATATATATGTGTATACTCACACGGGCAAGTGTGAGTCAAAACACATAAGGGTTTAACTTTATGAAGGATTGATTTCCTGGAACTGCTCGTCTTTTTGTATACAATTCTCAATGTCTTCCAAAGATCTCCCTAGAATAGATGGAGAGTCCAAATATATTGAGTACTTATTTAATGATAAAAATTGGTTTAAAAAAAAATGGGTAAATTTTTTTGCAACACATACAGTGATTCGGTGGGTGTGGACGGCTGTGGGGGTGTTCTCTTCGCTGACAACTCCTCTCTGGCGTCTGCAGTACGCTGGAGCGTTGGAACGCACGATGGTGTCTGGAACGCACCCCTCTCTTCCTGGCTACGGAAGCCTCCGATGGACAAAAATTATCAACAGCTACAGGATCGAGCAACGCGTTTCGCTTGCGTCATCAAGCTTCCTCAGGCTCTATGGATCAGGATATCTCTTTGTGGTTTAAATACCCTCTGCTTCCCCTTTAAATCAATTTCATTCCATGTCCAACAACCTTAACCCGGCGTGCTGCAGACGCCAGAGAGAAGGAGATGCCAGCGAAGAGAACACCCCCACAGCCTGTCCACACCCTCCGAATCACTCTGTGTTGCAAAGTTTTTTACCCATTTTTTTTCTACAAATTTTTATCATTAAATAAGTGCTCAATATATTTGGACTCTCCATCTATTCTGGGGGGATCTTTGGAAGACATTGAGGACCTGTATACAAAAAGACGAGCAGTTCCAGGAAATCAATCCTTCATAAAGTTAAACCCTTATGGGTTTTGACTCACACTGGCCCATGTGAGTATACACATATATATATATATATATATTTATTATCTCCTTGGAGATTATTCACCATCCCTCCACCAGTTTATGTGAATGTTATATATTGATTCCCACCCTTGATTCCTTTCTTTCTTCCACTCCGGGGGCAACTTGATATCCTGAGGACCTGTGTGTTAAACAGCAGCCAAGAGGAAGGTGTGGGGTTCTAGGAGAAGACCCTCTACAGAGTTAAGACCCGAGAGGTCTTTGCTCACACAGGCCCGTGTGAGTACTGTCAGTAGTTTATCCATCCTACTCTATTATCTCTGACTCTGTCACCACTAGTAAGCGGATATTCTGTATAAGAACTCCCAGTGCTATATACCTACTTGTATACCTTTGTTGTGTTTCTGATCTGCGCTCCCCTTGTTTCTATATTGTTTTTTTCTACCTGTTACACACAGATAAGTACGTTTTGTTCGAAGGTATTCCTGGTTTTGGATACCAGTGCAGAAGGAATAGAAAAATGTTGAGGGCCATATTTTCTAAACCATAAGACCACATATGGCACTGTATATGTCCCCTTCACTTGGAAGTATGTGCTCAAAGGGTGCAGTTCTCATTTCTAAGCGGTGCTAAGCTGTAGGGCCCATTCACGTAGGACACCATACATCTCTTTCAAGTGAATGGGCCTAAGGTGCCTTCTGGGTTAGCACTTCGTAGGGATGGGAACTGCACCATATCTGCATTATAAGGAATGTAACAAGTTGCACAAAGGCAATCAAATTAGCAAACGCTGAAAATGAAAAAAGGATTGCAATAGAACGCAAGGACAGCCCTAAAAAGTTATTTTAAGTTCCTTAATAACAAAAAGATTAGAAAAGAAAATACAGGCGCTCTTCGTTTATCCAACGGAATCCATTCAGGAAAGTAGCGTTGGAGAGTGAAAATGTTGTGAAGTGAGTCCCATGTTAATCAGCGTCGGATAAGGCAGGGGTGCGCAAAGTGGGGGGCGCAATAGATTTTCTAGTGGGGAGTGGCTGTTACAGAGGCCCTGCACTTCCCCGAAGGCATTTAAAATAAATGCCGGGGATCACGTGCCGGAGAGGAGAACGGGGGGCGCATGAGAGTAAGTTTGCGCACCCCTGGGATAAGGCATTCCTGGCGTCGGAAAATGACCCCATAGAATTACATTGTGACTCGTCGGATATGCCATCCGCCGTAACGTGAAACGACGGATAGCGAGGACTCCCTGTATAGGACTCTTTCAGTGTGAGATGGGCAGGCAAATTATTGGAGATAAGGAAAAAGCGGATGTATCAAATAAATGCTTTGCCTCTGTGTTTACCATGGCGGAATCTATTTATACAAATAGTGCCACAGGAGGAAGCCGCAACCTCTATATTAACAAACAATTGGTTAACTGAGGAAGAAGTTCGTAGGCGCTTTATAAAATTACAGTAAATAAAGCACCTGGCCCCGATGGCATGCACCCAGGGTTTCTTAAGGAGCCAAGTTCAGTAATAGCCAAACCATTACATTTAATATTCAAGGACTCCATTTCCACAGGCTCAGTGCCACAAGATTGGCGTAAAGGAGACATGGTGCCTATATTTAAAAAGGGAGCTAGATCACAACCGGGGAATTACAGATCAATAGTGGGGAAGCTACTTAAAGGTTTAGTATGGGATAATATTCAGGAATACCTAATGGATAACAACATTATTAGTAACAGCATGGATTTATGAAGGATAGGTTGTGCTAAACTAACCTTATGTTTCTTTGAGGAGGTAAGTAGGAATTTAGACCAGGGTAATGCAGTTTATGTGGTCTACTTAGATTTTACAATGGCTTTTGATACGGTTCCTCACGAGGTTAGTGTACAAAGTAAAGGGAATTGGACTTCGTAAACATATTGCACCTGGATTGAAAACTGGTTGAATGATAGACAATAGAGTTGTCGTAAATGGAACCATTTCATGTTGGGTTAAAGCTGTAAGTGAAGTACATCAAGGATTGGTACTAGGACCCCTGATTTTTAACTTATTTATTAATGACCTTGAGGGTGGCATAGAGAACAAAGTCTCCTTCTTTTCTGATGACACTAAATTGTGTAAGTTAGAATCAGAGCAGGATGTAATTTCTTTCCAGAAGAATTTGGGAAGACTGGAAACTTAGGCAGGTAAATGGCAGATGAGGTTTAATACAGATAAATGTAAGGTTATGAATTTAGGAAAGAAGAATAAACAGGCAACTTACAAATAAAATGGGGGGAAATTAGGTTATTCGTTGGAGAAGGATTTAGGAGTGCTTGTAGACCGCAGGTTCAGCAATAGTGCCGAAAGTCATGCAGTAGCTGCAAAGGCAAATAAGATCTTCTCTTGCATTAAATGGGGTATGGATGGAAGGGATGTAAACATAATTTTGCCCCTTTATAAAGCATTAGTAAGACCACACCTTGAGTATTTAGTACAGTTTTGGGTGCCACTCCATAAACAAGACATTATGGAACTAGAAAAGGAAATCCACCAAATTAATAAAGGGGATGGATAATCTGATGTATGAGGAGAGGCTATCTAATTTAGATTTGTTTACATTAGAAAAGGGGCGTCTAAGAGGGGACATGATAACTATGTACAAATATCTTCAGGTCAATACAAGGCGCTTTCAAAATAACTATTCATCCCAACTGCAGTACAAACGACACAGGGTCATCCATTAAAGTTGGAAGAAAGGAGATTTCACCAGCAACAAAGGAAAGGTGTTTTTTTGTTTTTTAAAACTGTAAGGCAGTTAAAATGTAGAATTCATTACCCATGCAGACTGATGGCAGATACAATAGATAGCTTCAAAAAAAGTTAGACATCTTAAAAAAAAAAAAGAGGTATACAGGGATATACCAAATAAGGAAACATGGGAAGGGTGTTGATCCAGGGAGTAATCTGATTGCTAATATTTGGCGTCGGGAAGGAATTTATTTTCCACTTATGAGATATATCATTAGATGATGTTTCACTGGAGTTTTGTGTTTGCCTTCCTATGGATCAATATACTGTAAATGCAAATATAGGATACGTATCTCTAGTCTAAATTTAACATAGGTTGAACTTGATGGACATATGTTTTTTTCAACCTCATCAGCTGTGTGACTATTTGGGTCATTTATTAAATAGGGCCATAATCAGCGTTTAGATGTTCTTAAAACTTTGAAAACATCATTTGTGATTTGCTTTTCAGACATTCCTCAAAATCTGGAATTTTTACTTGGCATGAAGAGGGTTTTTTTTTTTTTTTTTTTTTTTTTTTTTTTAAACTTCACATCTTAAAAGCAAGTTGGACATTCGGAAATCTCGTAGAGAAACAATACCCTGCAAAAACACGAAACCTTCATTATCCAAATTTAGAAATGTTTTGCTGCTAAGAAATGGGATTTTTCCTTCCAGAATATGCATTCTTTCCACATGCCTAGAATAGGAAATCAGCAACAGGATTTGACCAAGTTCAGATAAGTAGCTGTTGATTCAAGCTCTCAAGAATCTAAGGGCTGTTGATATATCAGCAACAAGTGCCTGTTTACTTATGGAAACGGCGTGAGCAAGAAGTCTCACTTTACCCTGTTAATTGCAAAGAAAACATGTCAAGAAGGGCTCTGACCTGCAACACATTTAAAAGAGAAGTCCCAATTAACTTCCTAAAAAAAAAGGTGTGTGTCTCTCCACATGAAAATGTGCACAATTATAGGTTATGTTGATCTGGGGGGCGCGAGATCCTCTGTGGGGGGCGCGGCAGTCGCAGAGGCTCGGCGCCGTTCCTGAAGGCATTTAAACTAAATGCCAGGGAAGCGGCGAAGGCCTCTGGAGCTCTCTCTTACCTTGGCTCAGACGGCTTCTGATGACGCGGCATGGCATCATGACGTCAGAACGCCGGAGCCAAGGTAAAAGGAGGGGGGGGGGCGCAAGAGGCGGGGGACAGCCGGCAGAAGGGCACGAGGGAAAAAAGATTGCGCACACCTGATGTAGATCAACACTATATAAGGAGCACAATGTAGACGATCAACTGATAACTAAATTGATGTCAACAAGTTCCAGATACGCTGCAATAGGTTCATGTTCATTAAACGAGATATCAACGTTTTTCCTTTGTACTGTAGCTCGTAAAATGTGTTACACTGTTGCAATCTAATCTGAAACACGAAGATTACTATAAAATTTGAGTTCAAAGTGAGTGGTCAGAATGCCCCCCTTCTGCTGAAACGCGCGCCCGAAGACAGGAACGCCACTGTCAGATTGTATAATTGATAACACTTGCATCCAACTGCTCCCACTCCTGAACGATACAAATGAGTTTTTTCAGTCCTCGTAGCGACAATCCTTTATCAGGAAACCTTTTCTGTACGCGTTTTTCACCATGTTTCTTGCTGTCTCAAGCACTTTGGAACGTGTTTATCTTCTTGGCTAAACACCATCTTGTAACTATGCACTTGATGAGGCCATCACGCCATCGCCAATTCCAAAGAATATTTTTGATGGAATTATTTTAAAATGTAATAATTACTGTGACAGACCTATATAATTGCTCCGATTTTCTTGAAAATTGTGTGATTTTTCAGCAAGATATGGCCAAAAATAACAGGGTCCCGTTTTTCGTGCGGGCATAGACCCACACATCGAATGTAGAGATGTGTGTGAGTTATTCATTACACAGTGCCGATCGGGGCACTATCACATGGAATCTTCCGTTAAAGCCATTGGGAGTTTTTATTAAATGAATAATCCCTAATGTGCTGGTAGATTTCATAATGAGGTACGCAATCAGAAGGAATAGCAAAATGCAGACAATTTATAGAATGAAAATATTACGTTTTGCATTGTTAAAATAAAGCAGCAGTGCCAATTATTCAGCCAATATAATATAAATGGACAATAAAGTGTGTCTTTTTTTTCTGTATCTTTTTGGACAGTATGCACCCGTCCTTTACCTGTACAGTATTTTGTTTTGTGCATGCCATATTTCAGATTTTTTATATATATATATATATATATATATATATATATATATATATATCTATCTATTGATATCGATTTCGAGAATCTCCGCATCTGCATTGGTTATCCCTAAATCTTTGGTGGGCTAATGTAGTTACCGAGGACACGTTTCAGAACCCCTGTTTCTGTTGAAGACACTTCCTAAAAGATGCAATGGAGCACTCTCATTGTGTTTATAGTTACATATGTCGTCACCAGTGCTCCAAGCTCCTGGGAACGCCTGCTGATATCCCCCGAATAGAAGTGAGAACATCTGATATCACATCGCAGAAATGTACTTACCCATCAGAGAGCCAACAATTCGGCTGCAACATGCAACCTTTCTCAATAACAACATGGCAGCCATGTCTTTGAGAGAGACTGCATGTTGAATCCGAAACGCCGGCTTTCTGAAGGGTAAGTACATTTCTGAGATGTGAAACTCCTCCTCTCATCTGTTGAAGACACAACACTTCAGTGCTTATTGCTGCCAAGTTTTGCACTCCACAAGTGCAGGCTTCCACTGTCCCTTCCCTAGAACACCAGTCACGTTGCCTCATGTGGATGGACAAGCCCAGGCAGGAGAGGCACACCATTAACCCTTTCACTGTACAGGAGGCTAGCGTCTGCAATACGTTGCTTGCTTTCCTGGCAGTATGAGAGTGAAAGTGCACCTTGAAGTTACATTTTCTATGGCTCGTTTTGTGACAGAGCCCCTGTAACCATTTGTCACCCAGGCATCTAATGACCTTGTAAATCGCCAGAACAAAACTAAAAGCCGTGTTTGCCTATCACAGGTTAACTGCCCTGTACTGTAACATTCACGTGATAAGCTTGTTCGTGTTGGGACACTGCATTGTCACAGTAACTGTTCACATGAGATTAAACTAAGAAAAAATACGTACATGCAGTATGTGTAAGGAACATGTTGTTTTATCCTGTGACTTTTTTCTGATGTGCCCATCATTCTCTTTCATGGTTCTCTTCAGGAGAATACGGTATTTTAGACCCAATATCCTTGTTTGCCTCTTAACTTAATGCTAAATAAAAGAAATGCTTGCATATGCTTTTTTTTATTATTATTATTTGGCAATGGGTACTTTATAATGCTGCGGTTTTCCAGAAATGTAGCGATGGTTCCAAATTTCTGGTCAAATATGAAATATATCTGGAGGGAAAAAAAAAGTGATCTAGTGCTCTGTGTGTTTGAAGTCGAATATTTCTGGCATATTGACAGGATGATAATTTTTCATTGTGTTGCTTCATGTAGGGATTGGTTTTGTCCCAGATACACGTTTGTATATAAAATACAATTTAAATTCCCTTTCATTGGATTTTTTTTTTATACATGCAAAGTGACCCCTGCACTGTGTTCAAGATATTATGAAGCAGCATTAAATGGTAAAGTAGATGCGTCTCTAGAAATGTTGGCCTTTGTGACGTACCCTTGGTTTATTTGCTTTTGATGGAAATGTAATACCATGGTGGTCAGCTCCAAATGTAACTCATTTCGGGCATTAATTGAGACACCGAACATTTGTATAGATCATTTTGGGGGGGGGGGGGCGGCATACAGCCCTCTGGTGCTTCACCTGTGCCCTAAACCACTCTCCCTCTTTCCCCAGTGCAGAAGGAGTGGGGACGTTTCATTGTGTGAATCATAGCTTCTTCCCACTCCCTGTGCTGCATAATAAGTGGTAATCACTAATTCCCAGGGTAAGGAGAGGAATGGGACCTTATTCATCAGTGTGCCTGCAATAAGAAGCTGACTGTAGGGGAGAAGCTCATAACCATGGCTGCAATGTCCCTTCTGCCTGTGGACCTATATATATGTGGGTAATGTGCAGCCCTTGCGTTGTATCACATTCTCTACAACTTGTATAAATCTAGAGAAGTCCCTGCTACCTCGCATGTAAAACTTTAAGTTGCCGACTTTAGTGACTGATGTCTACACCACAGTGCTCTAATTTAAGTATAACAAGGAGGTGCTATTATAGAGACTTGAGAACACTATAGGTTTATCGTTTTGGCTTCCTCTATCACTGGATTTTTGTTGTAAGTGTGCGCATATCATGACGAGCAGCAAAATAATCCCATATATGTAAAAGTAAATTACCCATATCTACTATATATTTCTGAAAGCACTGTATGTCTGCGTCCCTAGCGGCAATCTCATTGGTCCCTTGGCCTGCCCGCCCCCGCACCTCTCATTGGCCTGAGGCAGAGTGACGGGCAAAAACACACACACACACACACACACACCCACACCCCCCCCCCTCACACACACACCCCCCCCTCACACACACACACACACCCCCCCCTCACACACACACACCCTCACTCTCCCCCGTCAGTTGGACCGCAGCTCACCTTCCACACACACACCCCCCTCCTCTCCCGGTGCCCCTCACTCTCTCCCCCCACCTCACCCAAATCCCCACGCTCCGCAACATCCCCAGCCGCACCATCACCCTCACCGTGCGCCGCGGCCCTCCTGCTCAGCAGCAAACTCCAGGCTCCTCCCCCCTCGCGGCGCGGCCCGGGCCTCCTGCTCTCCCCCTCACATGCGCCGCTACCGGAGAGGTGAAGCGCGGGCCGGGCCTCCTGCTCTCCCCCTCACGTGCGGCGCTACCGGATGGAGGGGAAGCGCGGCGCGGGACTCCCCCTCACGTGCGCCGCTACCGGAGAGGGGAAGCGCGGCGCGGGACTCCCCCTCACGTGCGCCGCTACCGGAGAGGGGAAGCGCGGCGCGGGACTCCCCATCACGTGCGCCGGCTCCCGGACGGAGGGTAAGCACGGCGCGGGTCTCCTGCCACTCTTGCCCCCCCCCCCAGCTTCCCGAACTCACCTCCTGCCCCAGCCAGATGCCATGGGGTCAAGGTAAGTAACCCACCGTCTCCCACCCACGCACTGTCACCCAGTCACCCACCCAGTCACCCACACACCCACCCAGTCACTTTCACCCAGTCACCCACCCACCCAGTCACCCACCCACCCACTCAGTCACCCACCCAGTCACTTTCACCCAGTCACCCACCCACCCACTCAGTCACCCACCCACTCAGTCACCCACCCACTCACTTAGTCACCCAAAAACTCACTTAGTCACCCACCCACTCACTCAGTCACCCACTCACTCAGTCAAGTCACCCACCCACCCAGTCACCCACCCACCCAGTCACCCAAGTCAGTCAGTCACCCACCCAGTCACCCACCCAGTCACCCACTCAGTCAACCACCCACCCACACACCCACCCAGTCACTTTCACCCAGTCACACACCCACCCACCCAGTCACCCATCCCACCCAGTCACCCACCAACCCAGAGTCACCCACCCACCCACCGACCCAAAGTCACCCACCCACCAACCCAAAGTCACCCACCCACCGACCCAAAGTCATCCACCCCCCGACCCAACTCACCCACCCACCGACCCAACTCACCCACCCAACCACCGACCCAAAGTCACCCACCGACCCAAAGTCACCCACCCACCGACCCAAAGTCAAACCGACCCAAAGTCACCCACCCACCCACCGACCCAAAGTCACCCACCCACCCACCGACCCAAAGTCACCCACCCACCAACCCAAAGTCAACCACCCACCCACCGACCCAAAGTCACACACCCACCGACCCAAAGTCACACACCCACCGACCCAAAGTCACACACCCACCGACCCAAAGTCACCCACCCACCGACCCAAAGTCAAACCGACCCAAAGTCACCCACCCAGTCACCGACCCAAAGTCACCCACTCAGTCACCAACCCACCCACCCACTCAGTCAAGTGTCACCCACCCACACAGTCACCCACACACTCAGTCAACTCAGTCACCCACCTAGCTGTCAAGGGGGGGGGAAGCCTAACCCTGTCGTACGCCCCCCCCAAAATTACATCACGGGCAACGCCGGGTCTCTCAGCTAGTATAATTATATATACAAAAAGTCCCCTACTGGCTTTCAAATCGAAGTCGTCGCTTTTTCTGATTTTAGGTAACTCATTTTTTCCCTTCTGATTTTTAGATCATACTGTATATGCTATTTAACCCTTTCTAAAATGAGCTGTAAAGAGGTTTTCTCCAGTGTTTGTGTAAAAAAATAATAATATATATATATAATGTATATGTAAAAAAGCAGCAAGCTCTCCAATATAGATATCCAGAAAGGCCTGGTGCTAGTCCCATAAATAATGTGAGGGGGGGTGGGCTGCTGACATGTGAGGGGGGGGGTGGGCTGCTGACATGTGAGGGGGGGGGGGGGTGGGCTGCTGACATGTGAGGGGGGGGGGGGTGGGCTGCTGACATGTGAGTGGGGGGTGGGCTGCTGACATGTGAGGGGGGGAGGCTGCTGACATGTGAGGGGGGGTGGACTGCTGACATGTGAGTGTGCAGTGAGAGCTGTGTGCAGTGAGAGCTGTGTGCAGTGAGAGCTGTGTGCAGTGAGAGCTGTGTGCAGTGAGAGCTGTGTGCAGTGAGAGCTGTGTGCAGTGAGAGCTGTGTGCGTCTGATGTGTGTGCAGTGGGAGTGTGTGCGTGTAGAGTGAGTGTGTGCGTGTAGAGTGAGTGTGTGCGTGTAGAGTGAGTGTGTGCGTGCAGTGTAGAGTGAGTGTGTGCGTGCAGTGTAGAGTGAGTGTGTGCGTGCAGTGTAGAGTGAGTGTGTGCGTGCAGTGTAGAGTGTGTGCGGTGAGCAGTGTGTGTGCAGTGTGCAAAAAAAAAATTTAATTTTTTTTTTTTTTTTTTTTTAAACGGGAGCCGCGTTATAACGGGGTTTACCTGTACTTATGTATTCTCTTGAAAAAGGGTCATTTAGTTTAACCCTTTGGCCAAAGTATCGTAAGCCTGCAAGAAGCAGGCCCGAAGCGTTCCTAGTCTGGAAAGTTCCCAGTCTTTAGGGTAGAGTACACACACCTTCGGCGTGGTGATTCAGAATAGTTTCCACACCACTTCTCAGCAGCACGTCACCCTACGCGTTTCAGACAAACTGATTTTATCAGGGTGACATGCTGCTTCTGGTTGCCGGAGGACTTTCTAAGAGGTGACACCCATTCGGGAGTACTCGTGACGAGGTGATCCTTGATCGCTTGGAGCAGAGCTGTACAAGCGGAGCAGTTTCCTGGTTTATGATGGGGCATGAGTTTTACTCATGACATGCACAAAAACTTTGATTGTTTTTACTTGTCTATGTTCAAGACCATTACATTTTTATCAACGTTATCACACCAGGATCAGGCGCTTTTTTTCTTCTTTTGTTCCTCTATTCCGGTCGTGTGAAGGGGAGGTTGTTGTACCTGTGAAGAAGGCTGAAAGCATCCTGGGGATACCAGATTTTTTATGGTTTCATTTTTTTTTATTGACACACTTACTAGCCTCTCAAAATAATTATGTTTTTGGTACTAGTTATATTCCAGTTATTAATTTATAGTTACTGAGTTACAGCTCAACCCCGTTATAGCGCGATCCACTACAACGCGGATCCACTTATAACGCGGTCTGAGCGTGGCTCCCGAATTAAAAACATCTCCAAGTTTTGGGGGGGGGGGGGGTTTGCGTTATGGCCGCCGCGCGAGGACTTACCCGACATCTGCAGCTCTCTCCTTTCTGCAGCTTACCAACATCTAAAACTGATTTGATTATTAAGAAGTCAATGTCTTCAACATATTATTTTGCTGATCCTCTTTCTATCTAGTTAACACACACACACAAAAATAATTCAATAATAAAGATATGAAAGTAAAAAAAAAATCAGCCAGTGTATTTTGTTACGAGATATTGAGGTTAGTAATTCTACAACATCCAAATCAAACGCCTTCTCTTTACCATTACTAAAAACACAATGGCAATATGCCGTTTACATTAGGATTGCAACCATCTTGAAAATACTGACTGTAACTGTGCATCGTCCGAACATATGAAAACTGGGACAGCTATTTCATAAATAAAGAATTGTAACCTAATGGATGGCTAGTTTCATGGCATGAGAAATGGGTACAATATTTTCCATTTTGATTTTTACTATAGGGAAAAAAAAAACCTACAATCTCTCTCTCCAGACAGCAATACTGTACATGCATAAAATTAGTCAGCAAAGTTACTACCCTAGTTCAATGTTAATATATTTAGAATTTCCTTTTCTTTATGCTTGCAGCTTCATACCATCATTTGACTTGGATACTTCAGATACCAGCGCTGTAATGGTTTAGTAATGTGATGAGGCTCTTAGTCTGTGCAAACATTTAGGATGCGTGAGCGCCTTCCTATCAAAGGCGGCGATAAGATTTAGGTGACGGACAGAAGAAAGCATGTTCAGGCTGCAATACATTACACAAAACGCGACATGTGCTATCTCCGTGTTCTGCCTGCTTTTGAAAGAAACTTTAAAATGGTTTATATTCCAACGGGCTATATACTGTATATATATATGGAAGAAAAGAAAGTAGAATATTTTAGAGCAATCTTTTAACGCAAGACTTTTCGAAGGGCTTACAGAGTTTGTAATATTTCAAAGGCCTCTCAAGGCCGAAGGAAATTTGTTTTTTAAACCTTATTTCACAGTCATTCTGTAACCCAGCGTTTCCTCAGATACAGGGCTGGAGGGCTTTTTGTAAAACATGATTTCTTATTGATGTTGCTGCAGGTATGCCGAGAAACATGTTTAATTTACATGTAGACTGCTTTGCCGTCCCCTAATGACTGCTAATTGTGTTAGTTACATAAGTGCTTCAGATCTGCAGTTGCTGCTGTTGTGGGATGTAGAGCTCCGTAGAAGACTTGCAGAGATTGACAGTTAGAATGCACCGGTGGAGATTTGCTCAATTCCAGGCCTCAAACCGAAGGGGGTTATTGCAAGTGTAGCAGTTAACGTTGTCAGTTGCCATTTTCCTG
The DNA here is from genome assembly GCF_040206685.1 of Ascaphus truei. Classification (NCBI taxonomy): domain Eukaryota; kingdom Metazoa; phylum Chordata; class Amphibia; order Anura; family Ascaphidae; genus Ascaphus; species Ascaphus truei. Next base: position 39,653,821 of record NC_134496.1, read on the forward strand.
GGATAAAGGAACAAGGAACATGGATATTATCTGTTGCTTTGACTGGCGGGCCCAGTTATCATCCCCGAGGGATCAATCCAAAACTTGTGTCAGCCTGATGAACCTGCAGTATTCACACCAAGCAGCTACCACCATGGTAAAAACATTACTGTGAAAACTTACGGACATTCAACTTTGGGGCAGATGGACTGAGACCTTTCCTTAATAGCCATGATAAAAACTCTCATGGTGGCATTTCCTCCAAAAACATTTTCTTAATACCTGTGATGTGATGCTGTACATGAAAGGTTCCTTTGGGGGTCTTTAGTAATAGTATTATTTATTTTTTTAAACGCCCCATTTTTTTAATGATTCAAAATTTGACAGTGCCATTCCGCATAGATCCATAAACGGTTACACGTTTAATATTGTTGACTTGTAAATCCAAATTGAAACATGTTTCTTTAAATTGATTCCAAAAAACTGAAATGTTTTCATGGTTTTTACTTACAACTAGGACAGGGGTGGCCAACTCCAGTCCTCAAGGGCCACCATCAGGTTTTAAGGATCTCCTTGCTTCAGCACAGGTGGCTTCTTAAAACCTGACCTGTTGGTGGCCATTGAGGACTGGAGTTGGCCACTGCTTAACTAGGACTTCAAATGAAAGGGTTGAGTGGCAGTCTTGTCTTTACCCCAGTTTTACATACACCGCCTCCTTTTTGGCACAGGACAGGTGTTGAGTTAAACAGGGGTGCGCAAACTGGGGCGTGGGAGATTTGTCTGGGGGCGGGGGGCGCGGCTGGTAGCAAAGGTCCCGCGCTCTTCCCCAGACATTTAAATTAAATGCCAGGGGATCGCGTGAGGCCCCTGCAACACGCCACTTACCGGGATTCAGCCAGCTGTGACCATGGAAAATGACGCTGCGGCGCCATGTGATGTCACACGCTGCAAATTATGTCACATGACCCCGCAGTGTCATTTGACTCGGCTATAAGGTAGGCGGGGGGCGCAAGAGCCGGGGCAAGAGAGACAGGGGGACGCAGCAGCAAATGTTTGCGCTCCCCTGGAGTAAGAGACCAGGATAGAGGAAGAAAGAAGGGAAAGAAAGAGGTAGCATTAATAGTTTCAGTGCCAGATGGGTCAGCAGCACATTGCTTAGCGGTTTGTTTGTGCACTTAGGGGAGAACATTTCCAGGAAATAAACATTCAAAACTAATGTCAAAAATACTTGCCATTAGTTCAGTTTTGTCCTGCAGTGAATTCGACTGTTTTAGCTCTTCTAGTGCTTTCCAAATGCATTCTAGTTCCCTACGAGGTAAATATATTTTGTTTTATAGTCCAACAAACAAAACCTTTACAAATCCATGTTAATTTAACTTTTTTGTTTTTTCTATTCTGCATGTATTTTTCTTCCCACTAGTTCTTAAAAAAAAAAAATTTGTAACATCATTAAGCTACAACATAACTTTTTATGGACTTCAAAATACACTCTTCGTCTTTTCTTGCTTAAACTCTTCCGAAGACATCAATCATACAGATTGTGCAGGAATGTCCAAATCCTGTTGGGAACCCTTAAAAAGGCATCCCCCCCTTTAATATTTCTAAAATAATGGCCATCTTTTAATTCTGTTAGCGAGTGCTATTCATTATTTTTTTTTTGCTCTGCTAGAGTAACCACATTTGTTTTCACTTTAGAATCGGCTTTGAAGTCAATATGTAACATTTCCAGAAAGTTAAAATACTGTATTTTAAGCTGTCACTTTATCGCTGATTAAAAGGATCTGTGTTACATTTTGAGGTCTTGAAATCTCTAACTCTGTTTATGCCAATGGAATGCAATATGTAGTGAACAATCTGAAATTACAGGTTTTCATGAAGGGGACTTTTTGAAACATAATCTGTATGCTTTTTTTTATTTGTGTCGATGGCAATAAAACCGCTTTGAAAAAGGCAGCCATCTTTAAAACATTCAATTGCAAACCTTTGAAAACAGCCAAGATAAAACATCCACCATGATTTCAGCAATGCAATAAATTCAATTTTTTTTTACCCAACACTAGGACATTATTACTTTAAAGCACAGGATACCTTATGGGATTTGGTGGAAGGCGTATTACAGTTCAATAGATGAAGCTGTGCAAAGTATCTAATTTTCAGATTGCTGCAAGACCGTCTCCGGAACATTTCGGCATGGGTGGCCAACTCCTTCAAGGGCCACCAACAGGTCAGGTTTTCAGGATATCCCTGCTTCAGCACAGGTGCCACCTGTGCTGATGCAAGGGTAGCCTTGAAACCTGACCTGTTGGTGGCCCTTGAGGAGGATGGGTGTTGGCCACCCCTGATTTAGGGCAAGGTTTTTTTTTTTAATGGCTCCACTGCCAGTGGGATCATCTGAACGTCAGGGAAGGTAGATTCATTTAAAGATCATGCCCGTTCACTCATCCTAAAAAGACCAAACTTCGTATAGAAGAGGTAACCGTCAAAACATCCCAAACCTTATTTCAGCAGTGGTTGCGTAAATAACGGGGGAAAGGCGTTACCCCCTGTATCATTTTCCGCCACCGCTACAGCAGTTTTTTTTATGCTAAGGGAATTCATGTAATTTACATTACACAGCAGTGGATGTATCCTGAACAATTAAATGGCAACATGAACAGCCTACCTTGGGGGTCTGCAATGGGATGCTGGATAGTAGCGAACATGTGCATTCACATAATGGATATTGCTTAAGAATTAGGCGGGATATGTTCTTTTATAGATGTTCTGGTCTATTGCGGGGCTGTGTTTCTTGTGTGTTATGAAAAACCTTGCCTTTGATTAGTGCTATAATGTATGGTAAATATGCTTTCTCTCTTTGTTTTTAGCCTCCTGCTGAACAGGCCAAAGCTAGACTGCAGATGGTCCTCCAAGCTGCTGGTGAGTGATGGCAGATAAAGGTTTACTTTTGTAGACTGAAATAATTACAGTATAATAACTCCTCCCTGTAACATCTCTCATTATAATGCTGGATTATGCACTGGCATTACTGCCAAGTCTATTTTTTTTTTAATCATATGTTAAAGAGGAAAGAAACTGTTATTCATAAGACTGATGGGATACAAAAAAATGGTTTTTTTTTGCATTTTTATAGTGGTAATTATTATTAGATGTTGTTTTGCAAATGTATGTTGTGCTGTAAAGTTGATGATCTGTGTTTTCAGCATTCACCAATTTTTACAGAATTACCAGGTTTTTTTTATCACAGGTATTAGTTTTTTTTTTTTACAGATACGACCTCCTTGCGCGATTGTTGTCCTGCAGCTCAGAATGAAGCATTTCTTTAAAAAAAGTAAACTGCTGTGATTAAAGCATTTCTTGTAGTAAAAAAAGTATAAATCACACTGTACAGAACACCAAAGGTCATATCATACTCGCAACGAGATGCTCCCCACCTATTTTGTTGCTTCTGGTTCTGGTTCAAGTGTGGTGCTGGTAAAGGTAAAATGTGTATATATGAATTTTACTTATTTATTTCTCGGTGTTACCCGATTCTTATTTCTTGATTTTTGTTTTTCTTTTCCCTGACTACATCACCCGTTTAATATATAGAACCTAATCTGCAAAAAATTGCAGGAATTTGTATTTAGAAATGGCAATTTAAAGTGTCACTTGTGATCACAATAACCTCTCAGAGAGGTCTGCGACCCTGCTTTTCCCTATTATCTCCTAGCATACAGTGCTTCCACTGCAGCTATGGATTCTGGGAAATGACATGCAAATGAGCACAGTGTGTCATCTTTTGCTTCCAATCCATTTTAACATGGAGCTCTATCAGCATATGCCTGCCATATTGCACAGCTTTTCAGCACAGCCTGGTTTACAGAAGTGCAGAGCCAGTATCGCAAAATTAACAGAACCTGCAACTAAATCTTAAGCGGCCTTTTAGCTTACTATTTAGCATTGTGTAGTGAAATCGCAGCGATATGATTTTATAAGGGAACAAAAATCAAATTATTTTTCAAGCGTGCTTTTTAAGAGACCATTTCATAGCAATTCTCTGTATATCTGCAGAAATAAGATAAACACCGTTTTAGAGCAGGCATGGGGTTCTCTACTCCAGTCCTCAAACCTCCCCCCCCCCCCCCCCCAACAGGTCAGGTTTGCAGGGTATCCCGGCTTCAGCACAGATGGCTCAGTCTTCAACTAAGCCACTGATTGAGCCACCTGTGCTGAAGCAGGGATATCCTGCACACCTGACCTGTTGGTAGCCCTTGAGGACTGAAGTTGGCCACCCCTGTCTAGAATACACACCCAATATTGTTGTTATTTCCTATCATCTACAAAAGTGAGGGCTGTGTAGTGATGCCGCTTGCGAATATTCCCATCCTTTCCAATAAGGCTTCTAAACAGTGTTATTTTTCATAGTTTCAAAATCCATGCATTATTCTCCATATCTGTAATACGCTTTTGAAGCGTATAATTATAAACTAGATGTGACAAGCACAGACCTCAAAAAGAACAATTTGTTTATTCTGCTCAGAGCTGTCACCCCTCGTTCTTTTTAATTTAACACCTTGAAATGTATTAAAGATACAATGAGATATATATCATTTTGGCCTCAGTCCTATGGATTTCAATAGACATTTAAACATCTTGTGACATTTTCAAATAATAAAAAAAATATTGGAAATTGAAGTTAAACTTATAAGTGCAAATTGTTTTTAGCGAATAAATTAACCCCTCCAGCACATACGTTGAAAAAACTAATATTTTTTTTCTTCCTCTTGCGTTTTTAGAATTACACGCAAAAGTAACTTGGTTTATTGTTCCTTTCGGGTGTTTTTTTGTTGCTATACAATGGTCTCGTGTGCTATTCTTGGTATAACAAAATGCAAAGACTAATTACATTACCTATGGGATAATTTTAAACATGCCAGTTGTAGGGTCATAATAAGAAAAGCTATAGGGCCAAGGAGACCCCAAATTCAGCCTCCTCCTGTCTGGTCATTACATCATTACACCTCTTACTGTTCTCTCAAAGGTGTATGGAGTTCAGTGGTTGTGGTAAGAGAAAGCAGACCGTGATAGGGTTTTAAGGAATGGTGATCCATACGCATTAGAGATGTAGTCCTACCAGAGAGAACTAATAGCAGTAATAAATTTGCATCTCCCAGATCAATACCTGAACAATGGGGTTTACTAGAGCTAATCCACAGCCATCTGACCCCCAGGGACCACTTGATTCCCAAGATAACACATCTCTACCCACCAAAATACTCGCACAATGGGGCAGTCGGAATCCATCTTACTTGTACAGCCAATAGAAAGCCACTAACTAAATCATCAGGAAATCACTTCATGGCTTTCTATTGGTGACCCCGGTGGGGATATTTAGATATTTCTTTTTACTAGCAGTTTTCCTGTTTCTTTGGAACCCGGGGAACCGTGGTTCAGCCCTTAGAAACACCCATTTCACTTAAAGGGAGGGAGAAGTCAAATGGCAGGATTGCTGTGATATGTAATGATTGATGCCTTCTGTTGGTGAGTGACAAACGCTTAACCTGTAGTTAGTATTTAGTTGCATTATGGGCCATATTTAGGAAGCAGTTGTAAGCAGCAAGACACCTTATGGCCTGTTGACGTGAATGTGATGGATTGCACCGCTTTGTAAATTAAACCCGGCATCTCGTGCTGTAAATGACCTCAAAATAATAATGCTATGAACTATACATTTTTTATATACACATATATGTTGGCAAATATTTTAATCTCATATACATTTTGGTAATAAAAATTAATATATATATATACAGCTCAACCCCCTTATAACGCTGTGCTTGGGGTCCAAAGAATCACATTGCGCTATAAGCGGATCGCGTTAGAAATAATGTACAATTGTATGCATTGTACAATAAAGTATTTAAGATACCGATAATCGTGTTGTAAAGTATTCATCAATATGAAAATTGGGAGCCGCGCTGGCATTGCGTTATTAGCGGATTCGCGTTGTTACGGATCGCGTTATAACGGGGTTGAGCTGTATATATATCTGTATATATCTGTCTAGATCTCTAGCGTGCGTACACACGCAGTGCTTTTTTTGTAATAGGAAAGGTGCCGATACCAAGCCTCTTACCTTCTGCTACTCATCTCTGTTGTACTGTTGTGTGACGTCAATCGACGTTGCGTTATCATTGAAACACGGAGCCCGGTGTCATGCTGCCATGGCAACTCGGAGCCGTGTGGTCATGCGGCATAATTGGACGCTGCGTTGCCATGGCGACGTGCCAGTACACCACACCGACGCTTACCGTGTCAAAAAAAGCCCTGTATATACGTTTTGTTAGTGTTATATATAACACTATAGCAGTGTTGTGTTATAACACTGCCAACTTAGGCCATATTTTGCCTAGCGATTTTCCAGAAGCCATGGGCACAAATTTGTGCAGAAGATGCTGTTTTATGATTTATAAAAAAAATAAAATAAATAAAAACAGCAGGAAATGATTAGAAGATTTGGGAGCGGGAGAGAGAAACAGGAACACGGAAGTGGTACATTTTTCATCCTGCAGTGAATGAGTTATTTGCAATTAACATGCAAGTAAAACAGAGAAACTGTGATCGTGTCTAGTGCCGGCTCACTAGGGAAGCCATGGGTTGAATCTGGCAGATTATTTTCAGACAGCCTTTCCTGCTTCTCTTGATGAATCCTTTTACCGGGCCGGTTTCTGACGCTTTCCCCAGGGAGGAGAAAGCGCTGATTGAGCCACCTGTGCTGAAGCAGTGATATCCTGAACACCTAACCTGTTGGTGGCCCTTGAGGACTAGAGCTGGCTACCCCTCGGTTGAGCCAACTCCCTAAAAATTGTGTCACGTCTCTTGTCCGAGACACCGGCCTTTGTTTTACACTCATCCAAGAAGCCTGATGATTAACCTCTTCACTTCCCCCCCCCCCCCGAGTCTGACATCCGTGAGCTAGGAGTCACTGTTATTTATTTCTAAAAATGTTTTACCCGGAAGTAATACATTGGGCGTTACCTCCGTTTACAAGTATGTCCTGGGTTAGCGCACATGCCAATGGCTGTCATTGTTTTAGATGGACAAAAGAAAAATATGGATCCGCTCTCTTCAATGGGACCCGCAATTAAAATGTGTTGTCTTCAACCTATTTATTCCTAAAAAGGGACGTTATTTAAACATAACAGTAAAGACACGGGTATATTGCACGGGTATATTGCTTAATCATTACCATGTTGGAAGGGTAGAAACGCATTGCGCTTCTCTGCAATACGTTGCTGGTCCATCTATCACTAAAGGGAGAACAATGTATTTTATTTGTTTTTTTACGGCAAATAAAATGGCAATTCCACTCCCTCTCCCCAACCCCCCCCAAGAGTTGAGTGTGCGTGTAACCCCTCCTTGCCTGGCTCAAAATGAGTTGTTGCAGTGAGGTAGTGTGTAATTGTGCAGATGTTGGTGCACAAACTCACACTTTTCTCCCAGGGTGCTGGCGTTCAGGCTGGCTGGTTCTGCAAGCTGTTAAGAAGCTCCCCAGGGACTTTGTGACCATTTATTTTATTGAGACAAGACAATGCTTCATACATACTACTTCCCTTGGTGCCAGGTAGCTTCTCAGGTTTAATCACCTTCCCTTGCCCACGATTAAGGGGAACTGCGTTTGCATAGCTTCAGTGATCTGGAGTTACTATCAGTAACTGTCCTAGACTCCGCATAGGTGTGTACTTCAATCCAGGTTCCCATCTACCTATCATCCTTACAATGTCATAGCAGTCTTCACTTAGCAACCTGGTGTGCATATATATGAGAGTTGGCGTTAGAGCAACCTTAGTTGTGAAAGTTCCTACTGTAGTTTAGGGAACCCTGGTTTTCAGATCCCATGTCTTGCACTGTCACACATGTCCTCCTTGAAGGATCGATAGTAGTTACAGCATCTTCATAGGATATTAAGGGCCCTCTCTAGCTGGGGACACTTTCCCCTAACTGCAAAACAACAAAAGGTGAAAGGACATTCTTTGTTCAAAGTTACACATAGAGGTCAGACTAGTAACACCGTACACATAACACATTGCGACTCCTCTCCTCTGGTGTTCTTCAGGAGCTTGGTGTCTGGAAGCTTCTACGGCTCCTTTTATACCCCTGAGTGATGTCACTATCCTGCCCTTGTAACTGGGCAAGATACAGACATCCTTAGCCAATAGGATCTGCCTTTACCAGGTGCCAGTTTCAGCAAGTTCTGGAACTAAGGAGAGGGGTTGTCACCTAAAATATGTTACATAAAATAAGCTACAAGGAATTGGTTTCAGTTAACTGGGGCCTTTCTTAAACATTAACCTGTTAGCTCCCTATTTACCCCTGCTATGGGTAATAGTAATCCCACTAGGGGGGGGGGGGGGGAATGGTGTTTGTGTGTGTGTGTTTGTGTGTGTGTGTGTGTGTGTGTGTGTGTGTGTGTGTGTGTGTGTGTGTGTGTGTGTGTGTGTGTGTGTGTGTGTGTGTGTGTGTGTGTGCGCACACACATACATACACATACATACACATACATACACATACATACACATACATACACACACATACAGACACATACATACATACACACACATACAGACACATACACACACAGGGTCCTCGGTTATCCAACGGAATTCATTCTGGAAGTAGTGTTGGAGTGTGAAAGAGTTGTAAAGTGAGTCCCATGTCAATCAGTGGCGGTGAGCGTCGGAAAAGGCATTCAGGCGTCGCGAAAACGGCCTCATAGAATTGCATTGTGACGCGTCGAATATGCCGTCTGTCGTAATGGCGGATAGCGAGGATCGCGTGTGTTTATATATAAATACAATGTCTTGCCCCCCCCCCTTTTTATTTTTATTTATTGCTAAAAAATTGTGATTGCCTTATTTTGTGGTTTCGGCAGTTACCATGGTAACCATCTGACGGCTCTAGGGTGAGCTCCATTTTAACCACTTGGAGCTTTCAAACGCTCCTGAATAGAGTTACAGATTATTATTTTTAAACCGTGTTGAAAAGAGCAAGAACAATCCCCAAAATGGGGATCAGTGCCCAGTGTTGCTTTAAAAGTGGTCCAGTTGATTAAACAACCTTAGGCCGTGCGTAAAGTGCTGGCGACGTTGCCCAAAAACAAATGCATTGCCGCCTCGTGCGCTTATAGTAAGCGCGGCGGCGACAATGCGGTGGAGCGACGTCATGTCGCGAACTTTGGAAGCTGGCAATATTTGATTTTTCGAGGCGACTTCCCCTGAACCAATCAAATGCCAGTAAGCCTGCGACGTCACCGCAGAGCGAAATATAACTTTCGCTGACGGCGATGGATGACGTCGCCCGTCGCGGGCACTATACGCGTGGCCTTAGGCATGTATCCATTTTAGTTTAACTATTATGCTTTTATCTGTTCTCCCTTTGACTCTTTGATTTATTTTTATTTTTTTGCTTGCTTATATTCTCTTTTATACATTATATGGGATAACTGTCACGATGTGTCAGGAAGAGCAGGAGGAATGAATATTTGATTGCCTGTGAACTTTGCAGCCTTGTGATAGAATTACAGCACAGCTTTATTACCCGGCTCTCCTTTCTTTTCTATACATTGCATGTTTGTCTAATCGATATATACAGAAGGCATCAATAATACATACATCTTCCTTTTCCTGTAGCATCTGCTGTTTAAAGAAAAAAAAATAAAAGGAAAGAAAGTCCATTCAGATAGACCAATTATTTTAAAACATATCTGGAATAGTGACCTGCAAAACTGGGTGAGTGAAATCAGAACCTACCAAAACCTTGCATTCCAAACCCAAACAAGAGCCAGAACACTAAGCCAAGTGCCGATCTCTACAGGGAAGTTGAAAAACGTGGGTGTATCTTTTTTTAACACGATTAACATTTTTAGAACCAAAACAGGCGTGTGAGTGCCCATCCTTAGACCAGAGCGCTCCTAAAAGGGACTCGGGTAGATAGTGACTTCACCAAGGTCACCGGGAGATGGCATGAGATGACAAACTGCTCTTTCTCTTGAATAACCAGAGCTTTAACCACTGTGCTACATCATACATTTTATGCCATATAGCCATCATTAAGCTGTGGTAAATAATGATTTTACAGATGTGTTATTTGTTTTTATAATGTAGATTGAAATCCAATGTTTCCATTTGATATAAGTGTGTCCCTCTAAATTGTCTTGCTCTATGTATTTTTGCGATGCACCAGGCTTGGGGTTTTACCACAAAACCAGATTGTCACTACACCCCTGTTTGTCACTGACTCCATAGTGCATGGTAGGCCTTCCGAGCACTAAAAGGCTAAAATAAATGTATGTATATGATTGGTTAAGACATGTTCCACCATCACTCAGTGTGTCTGGTGACTGATACTTTCGTGTGTGTGAGCAAACATGGCTTAATTAGAGATGCACACTGGGGCTTAATTCATTTAAGTGCTCATAGGCACAAGCCACAAAATGATGTATATTTACTTAGATCTCCTAATATTTATATGCAAGAAAAGCCTCTTCTGTAGAGCCTAACAATATCACAGCATCTTCCTATGTTTGAGCAGATGTTAAGCAAGCCATAGCTGAATGTTAATTTTGAGAGGGTGGTATGTTTTAAGCCCATCTGAAGTAGGTTGGTTTTCCTTCCCTACTTACAATGCTGCGTCTCTGGGGAGAATTTTCAGCTAAACCTCTTTATTTTCGTCGCTCTATATGGACTCTCTCAAGTCAGTATAAAGCAGATCATCCCCAGAATAAATCTCTCCAGCTTTTGTTATTGGGCTCTGTAGACCTGTAATTAGGCCTCCTGGCAGGCCTTGCAGGCCGGTTAATGGTCATATGGAGTTTCTATGAGGCAGACTGGCTTTGTATAAATCCTTGGTAGGAATAGGTTTATGGGTCACTTCCTACCTGGACCAAGCTTTGTGTTTGTGCCCCACGGGCTGACAAGGAGCAGGTTTTCTTGACCATGGGCAGCTCAGTTTGCTTCTCAAAATCTACTCGGCTAATCCCTTGTGTAAACAGAGGATTTAGTAGAGCTTCTGTCACTTGCAGTCGCCAATCCACTTGGGTGTCTATGAATCTGTTTCTCAGGCTTTCTTATGGAGCAGCAGAGAAAGCGTAGAGTGTGAAGTCTGAGAAAGAACTGAAGAAGCCCTGCTACGGTTCTGTGAGATATTGCACACGTGTATGGTATTCCACCTCTCTCTTCTGTAGTTTGTTTATATTTTGACGCAATCCTTTATGGAGGTGTGTCTTTTACTTGAATGTTACTGTCTGTCACTGTTTTCCAAGTGTTTTTGTGTCGGTAACATGATGGAAAGAACTTGATGAAGTTGCCAAGTTACTTCTTGTTCCGTTTGGACCTAATGCTAATAAATCAGGGGAAAGGGTGCCCCAAACATGTTCTACTGAAATGTGGATAGCCAAGAGTTAAGGAAATCTCTGCTTTATTTCAACTGAAGCACAGCAACTTCTTAGCATTTATTCAGCTACTTAATAAATACGGGTCAGGACTCGGCATGCTATAGAATCAAAATGGTTCATGACAGATGTGCCTGCAAGGACCACATACGTAGTGCCTCTGATTTAAGTCTGCTGGAACTAATAGGATCATTGGTTTACTTTCTAGCTTGGCGTTTTTTGTCTAAGGACGGCTCAGTTAAATAGGTTATTTTGTCTCTGGATATGCAAAATTACCAAGTGGGCAGCTGGTACTGAATATGAAATAAAACCCGAAAGCCGCTGTCATACCAGCGCCACATACATATTTACTTGGTGGTGCGGCCTTTTAAAGGTACATTGCAGCCTGGCTGAAATGGCATTCTACGTAAAATTCATTAGTAGTTTTTCCTTAGTTTTTTTTAGATATGTTGAAAAACTTCTTTTTTTTTTTTTTTCATTGGCAGAAGAAAATGCCATCATTGTGATTTTGGTTTAAAACTGTTTTTGTTTTGATTCTGCCGTGATCAGCATTCTGTCTCCAATTACCTGGGGGACCAGCCCCTGTCAGCCCCTCAACAAAAACAGAATACATTACGTATATCTCCTGATTTCAGTTTCCACAGTGAGGCCAGCTGACATATCCCTAACCATTTTTTACATGACACTGTAATTAACTGGTAGTGAAAAATGCACAGTGTTTATAAAATCATTTAGACTCTTCATGTTTGCACTTACTGTGAATCTGCAGAAGGTTACAGTGTGATAATCGGGCCTGGAGAATCCGTGGGTGATTGACACAGTTGTAGTAATGCTTACCAACATTTTCAGCCATTCACAGGAACAGCTTATGTTCCTGAATAAGAGCATACAGTAGTATTGTGATTCAATTCTCAGGCTGAGTGACATCTTTTATTTCCGATTATAATGTGACATTCTGTCCAGACTGGGAATTAAAAAAAAAAAAAACACCTTTTAACATTGCAGGATTTTTAAAAAATTTTTTTTTAACCGAGACCAAAGCAATAGTGGTTTAATTGTAATGTAAAAATGTAGTTATCATTTCTCTAAGTAAAATGTATTAACGGTTTTCCCACTATTTCACTTTTGTTTATTCTCAGAAAAAGCATCAGTTGTTGTCGTCAACATTTTCAGCGTGGCCTTTTCTCTGCTGCGGACATAGCATTTTATGCAGAGAAAGTAAACCCAAGCAATTTCTAAATCCTGTGTAATACAACAGGCATAAGTTTATAGGGCTCCATGTTAAAATGGACGAGAAGTAATGAGGGACACGCTTGCATGTCATTACCCAGAATCCCTGGCTGCAGTGGATGCATTGTGTCTTAAGCGGTAATGGGGAAAGAGAGGGTTGCAGGCCTGTCTGAGACATAGAAATGCACCAACTGGTGGTATTTTTATTTACTAAATCCTTTCTCAAATGGGACAATCTGCCTCTCAAGTGAAACCAGCATTCACAGTTTGTATAATGACTTGTAAACGTGTTCCGGTAACAGCTCCTCACCACTTGTAAGTCTCTTGTTACTTTCTCTAGCTTTGTTCATCTTCTACATGAACTCGTCCGCGTGTTAATGCTGTAACTGCTTTGCCAATCTGGCATCAATCTTCATTAGCAACAGATTTCAGCAGAGAAGTGTTCAGACGTGCCACGGCACTGGAGCGGTTATTTCAGTCCGCATGTCATTGGAAAGGTTTGCTGGATATGAAGCTGTGCACAATTGTTGAACAAATAGAATATATATTTCTCCCTTCACTGAGAAATATAGGGAGAATTCCTCCATTCAGATGGTCACTGGGGCTAATAGAGCTGCTGTCATTGAGTGGTACGATACAATCGATTTCCACTGCATTCCGCTGGATAGAATATGTACTTTGCACTGTTCCATCTCAAAGGGGCATTGTCTCTTACCTGTTTTTTCCCAATTTCAGTAAATGCAGCAGTTCCTTACAATTAAGGCAATGCCATTATCTAAACTGCTGATCAATCCATTCTCCTGTGATCAATCGGCAAAGATCCTACTTCCCAGAGCCCCCCCCCCCTCCCAATATGGCTGCTTATTTCAAAGGAGGATGTTTTGTGGCTTCTTAAATGGCTGCTGTGGCAACCCAAGGAAGCTCAATGCATTAAAACTCATTAAAAAGGCAATGAGAGAGAGGACATGCACTAAGTATTATCTAATACTACAAATCTGATTTATTAATAAAACACATATAGAATTTTGAAGGTATTACAGCTTTGTGGGACTGTTTTTGGTTTCCCAAATGTCACCATTACCAGTTTTTGGAGAGATGGAGGAATCGCGTTTCTTGAAACACATCTCCAAATTTACAGCCAGTCCTTGATATTCCAATAAATAGTATTACGAAGATGACCCCTGACTCAATGGCAATACTTCTTTATGGTAAAATAGCTGCAATTTGATTAGATGACTGGCAGGTATTTTTCAGCCCCACATGTCTCATCAATGATTTGCAGAATAACGGTGATGATGATTAGACGGCAAACTTGTTGTAGTTTAGTTTGTGAATTTTTGTATTTTTTTTTTTAACGAATGTGGAGTAAGTACATCTTGCAATTTTTTTAAACCAGGGCTTAAAATGACGCTCATTTCTGAAATTGTTGGTAATTTTGCCAAAAATGCTCCAATGTTGCCATTTTCATTAAGTTTATCAAATATAAAATAAAAACAGGCCAGATGTGCCCATCAGGGTCACGTGACCCTACAATTTTTTTGGGGCCGAACTTTGCTGTTTTCCGTTTGTTTTTAGTGACAAAACTGCAGATTTTTCACGTGTTTTTAAACTTTTGCAAACATTTCGACCATCTTTACATCTTAAATAAGTTGCTTTACCACCCTAAAAAGTGCGTATGGCACCCTATTATAGCTGTATGCTTCAACCGAAAACATTTAGAGTTGCCCTGTCAACCACCTACTGTGCTTAGTATTTGCTTTTAGCCTAAAAGACTTTGGTGTTGCAGATTAATAGAAATCGGAAGACAATCGGGCATGCTTACTTGAGGCATGTAATATAGTGCATGCGCATGCGTGTCCGTTATAATTGGCTGTGTTAGCCAGACGTTTGTATACTTGGGACGCGCACGGCCGTGAGCGGTGGAGTGGCAGACCAGGGAAAATACAATAAAATTGTATTTTCGTGCTGCTGCCACGCTGTGAACCAATCACAGCGCGGCCTAATGCTGTGACGTCAGTCACGGCCCCTAACACCGCTTGCACCCTAGCAACTAAACGCGTACGCCACGTGCATGCGCAACACTGGGCGCCTGCACGCACAGCAGCGAGGACTATATAACACGCCTTATGCACGAAAGTGGTGTTATACCATTTCTACGAATGCTTTTGATATGAATACAAATCTAATTCAGCCGTTAGCAATGACAGTCATCAGAAAACATTGTAACAATATTATTTCCACAGCAGAATAGAACATTAATATTTCTTATACACAGCTAGATATTTTGGGACAAATGATTGCTTGAAGGTGCTCATTGCCAGACTCGTTTATCAGGAAAAGCCAACATTAAACAGTATCCACTCAATGGGCTCTTGTATGTAGATAAGATTACGCGAGGAAAGAGGAAGGCATTGGAGTTGTACTTGCTTTGGTTTTTTAATCTAGGCCATTTCAAAGAGGGTCTACTCTGAATGGTCCAATGGATGGGTGCAGACATAGAGACAATGTCACCTCTGGGTCACCGGTTCAAATTCAGCAGTGGCTAGGAAAGGAATTGTTTGCACATGGAAATGAGTTTGAACTCTGAGTAACACGAGTCCGTGTTCTCTCTCTTCACATCCACCATCATAGAGATGCTTGAAGTATCACATACAGTAGAGTGAACTGCACAGACAATGGCCGTGGATAGGCTATTCTGTTTAAGAATTCTTGTACATTTTCTACAACTGTTAACATTAGAAAATAACTCAAACCATTAAAGCTGCAGACCAAGCAATCTCCTACATGTGTGTTTTTTTTTAAAATAAATCAGTTCTGTACGCTAAGAAAATACTTGCAGCATTTAAAAAAATAAAAACTTTGAAATGTTTTATGTATTATAATGTAACAAGCATTTTTTGTTTCTATAGCAACCATTTACACAGTCACATCTCCTTCCTCTTCTGAAACAGGCTCGGGAACACTCCTTTTGACCCTCCCTCTCTAGCAGTGCACCAATTGCATCTCGTGACTGCCTGGTCACATGATCTTCCCCACAGAACTTTGCATCTTTGGTCCTCTTCTGCCGCACGGAAGGCCATTTAGTGAACCCCCAAACCGAATCTTCGCCGATTGATCACGGGAGAACGGATTAATCGGCAACTTAGCTAATTACTTATCATTGTGTGGATTGTATTGATGCACATATTAAAGGGGGAAATAAAAAAATTAAAAACCGGCAGCTTGGACTGCTACTTTAAAGGGGCCTGGATAATAAATAGAAGGAAAATATCTCAACTATTTGGTCATATATATGCTTCTAAATGCTCATTTGAGCGTTACAGCTGAGACATTCCAGGTGCAAAAAAGGGTGCCATTCTCTGCAGCAAATCAGTGAGGGAAATTGTGTACAGTATAGCAGCGTTCTCCTTGTTGATTGGGTTTGGGGCGAACAGACTTGGTGACCATTTTGATCCCCCTATGCGCCTAAAACTTTAGACTACTTTTCTCCTGAAATTGGTAGTTCTGCTCGAGGAAAACGTCTGTTCAGGTCACAAAAAAGAAATTTGCTTGTAAAGTTTGCTCCTTTAAACACACACACACACACACACACACACACACACACACACACACACACACACACACACACACACACACACACACACACACACACACACACACACACACACACACACACACACACACACACACACACACACACACACACACACACAGAACAGTTTCTAATGAAAAATAATTGACAATTAATTTACTGAAAATTGTCTAATGCACTTTCAACATTATTTTATGCTATGAACCCATCAAATCTTATTTGAGCAGTTCTTGAATTGATACTTACAACGTGTGTACCTCGTGCTTGAAATAGCTGATGGGATTTCAGTGAATAAGTAGCATATGGCATAACTGATTTTGATGCAAATGTGTTTGCTAATTATGTGAAGATGAATATTTCAGTTTTTCTATTGATCTTTTGCAAAAGGCAATGTTGTGGCTTCCCTAACCAGGGATTTAAAATGACTCCTGACTTGTTTAGAGGAGCTATACGTGCACTTTTATTGTTGGATATTTTCTGCAACCGCAGGGTAAACTGGGACACCACTGAGCAAAGGGTAGCCCTCATGCTCAACCTTTTCATTCCAGAAGCCTCATCACCTTCAGTGTTGTAGTCAAGTCCACCAATGAATAAAGTAACGTTGCTGCCCTATGTTATTTAAAATGACTGAGGTATATTTACCTTGATGGAGCACAAAACATCTTTTGGCCTCATATTTTTCTTGCTCTATTATGAAGCTTTTATTTGAGCTCCCTCCCTCGGTATCTAAACAAGTTGTTAGCTCTATTTCAGGCCTGGCGGATTCAATTGGTGCAATTGTGCTCCATTATATTGATGAAAACTTTGCATCTGTGGCGTCGTCCATGCTGCCGAAGACCGCGCGGAGGTGCCCGTGCGCGATCACATTGCCTTAAGGCATTAATCACGCCCATAGACTGCAGGTGCGTGTGACAGCAGGAGGGGGCGCGCGTTGTGCGAGGAATCAGTTGAAACTGATTTCTCGGCGCGACGGGCAGGTCACGTGAGCAGTTCGCCCAATAAAGGCGAACCAGCTCCGATACATCACAGACACGCCCCTAGGCACGCCCCCTGACGGCGCATCTAGCATGTCCTGAAAACGCACCTGCTTCACACGGGTTGCTCCGAGCAAC
This sequence comes from Ascaphus truei, assembly GCF_040206685.1. NCBI lineage: Eukaryota > Metazoa > Chordata > Amphibia > Anura > Ascaphidae > Ascaphus > Ascaphus truei. The sequence continues at coordinate 39,671,162 of NC_134496.1, forward strand.
TCCTCTCCTAACTGCTGCAAAATCCCTACCTAAATCAACAACTGACAACTGACGCATTTGGAGAAAAACCGACTTTAAGCATTGATGCAAAAGTGACGCAGAGTCAGAATGGTGTAATTCATGTTTTAGAGGGGGGTTTTACATTCAGTTTTAGCATTTGTTGCCGTGTTAATCACTTAGAGTTTTCAAGAGGTTATTCATTAAAGAGTGATACGCTTTGGTAAGACTTTCTCGCATGCGCGCACACACATTTCCTCCCCCCAAAAACATGTGTCGCTATAGACTACTTAGTCTTATAAGAAATCCGCCCCTGCTTGTAGGGTCCACTCAGGGACCGGCACTAGCCACATCTCCAATTTGCCAGTAAGCTCTATAGGAGTGGCGAGTTGGGGGTCATAGGTTAGCCTGTTCTCCGCGTTCAGCCATGGTTCCCAGGTGCGGAGAGTTGGCGTCCCATTTTAAGACGGTACATGGCCGGCGTTACAGATGTGAATGCAACCGGCAGAGGTGGAAAAAGTACCAAAGCTTTTTGTTTGTTTGACTTTCGGCTGCTGGATCTTCTGCTCCCATTTATTTTATAGAGCATAATTGCGAGGGTCCGAACGTAATCTGTTTCGATATTGTCTTATTTGAATTTCTAAGCAGTAAATATGACCTGATACGGTGAGTGTTTTTAACCTCGGTCATATAATTCTAGTATTTTATTATTAATGAGTGTATTTATCATTGTCTTATTAAATACAGCGCAATAACCATGCCATCCTTTCCAGCTAGTTTCATTTGCCCATGTTTTCTTTGTTGGGCCAAATGAATGAAATTAGAATAAACAATCTCTAAGTCATTTGTAATCATTGGCTGATTAATGGAGTTTGGTTTCACAGCCATTATTCATTCGCGAGCACCTGATATCTTTTCCATAAACAAATTATGTTTGGCCAAATTATGAAATTAAATGAAGCATTTGATGAGTTTATGATTGACCCTTCTAACTCCGCGCCCATTAGTCAATGTCGTTATGATACTTAACCGCTTGACAAATGCGCTGTCTCACGAAGCATGTGGATTTATTATGATTTCTGATTAATGCATACTGTTAGGCAAACTAGATTGTAATCATTTCTCGATTCTCGTTTTAGCAGTCAAGGAAGATTTTCATCGCTGATGAAATACATTTGTGTCTCTCTAGATTTAAAGATGATTATGAAATGCTGACTGGATAAATCTTATGGTGTTCCAAAGTACTTCACTAAGAGCATATTTTATTTAACATCAGCCTGTTACAATTTCAGTGAGTTTCCTCTGTGCTGGTTATTATTTGCCGTCTATAATTACTGGAAACTATCACTTAAGTAAGATATTATGTACACTACCTGACATGCTGCTTTGTCCTATGTGTCATCTGCTTTGTTTAATATAATTCTGAATTGGTGAAAAAAAGCAAACTTTATTAGAACTTTACTAATATCACACCTGTCGGAGTCACTGTGGCAGTGCATCCCAAACGTTTTTATATGTGCACATATGCGAGAAAACGTTTGTGAACCCCTTAGAATTTTCACATACTGTATTTCAAACCTAAAATGTTATTGGATCTTAATCTAATTCCTATTAATAGATAAAGATAACCTGATCAAACAAATGACTCCAAAACATGATACTTTTTCAACATTTATTTATCCACAAACATTCAATATCCATGTGTGGAAAAAGTGTGGGAAAAGTGTGAACCTTTAGATTTAGTACCTGGTGGCACCCCCTTGAGCAGCAATGACTTCATCTAAGCGTTTCCTGTAACTGCTGGTCAGTCTCTCACATCAGTTTTGAGGCATTTTGGCCCATTTTGGCCCATTCCTCCTTACAGAACTGCTTCAACTCAGTGACATTTGCGGGCTTCTTTGCATGGACAGCTTGCTTTAGGTCCTGCCACAACATTTCAATGGGGTTTAGGTTCGGACATTGACTAGGCCAGGGGTGCGCAAACTTTTTTTTTTTGCTGTAGTGGACTTTGGACTTTGTTTGCAATAGTTTAACATACCTGAGAAAGAACCTATATTATGAATATGATTGTACAGTGTCTCGTTCTACCGTCCGCAAGATATTGGCATGTCTTAGTGCTGCAAGTGAAATCTGTTTGAGTGTAACAGCGCGTCATATTAAACCCTTATTATATGTTTATTTGTAATTTTTTATATATAAAAACATTTTGTTATATTACTTTATAGAATCCCAATCCCTTAATGCCCCACTCCAGTTTGCTTTATATATTCATTCAGATCCCTTGACCTGCAGCCACTAGAATTGAATGCCTTGGCCTTGAATACCTCTTTATTCCACTGCTACGAACTTACACACTGATGAGCATATTTGGGGGGGGGGGGGGGGGGGATCAGTCGCTTCAGAGCTTCTTGAATAAGCCCCTGATTGTCCAATCTCTTTTTTTCTCCCCAAAAAAAGAAGCTGTTTAGGCTCTTTCATTGACTGGTTTTGGACGGCCTCTTGCATACTGTAATTTCACTCGCCAACTGTAATGTGTAATCCAGATGTTGGTGAAACAGTGGAAGCCACAAGTATTATTTAGTTGTCATGTCTGCATTAGCTAATAAGTTCAGACTTGACAGTGATCCATTGTGTTATATGCAGCCCTGACAATGTCTCTCTGGGCTAAGATTTACAAACACAGTGCGAAACACATAGAAGTGACATTGTGCAGGGGTTGACTGTGCCAAAACAATCCTGGAAAATGCACCATTCTCCTGCAAAAAAAGTAAATTCTTTCTTTCTTTACAAAACATGTTGAACTGGAGTAAGAAGCTCATTGTTCACAGTGGGTCATGTGTGTTGTAAATTCCAGCGAAGGAAAGATTCCACTTCCTGTTTACAGTAGCAACTTAATGAATTGGCTTAAGAAATCCACAAATTATTTTGATTCATTATGAAATCGCTCCGTATGTATTTTATTTCCAGGAAACTATTGAAAGTAAATGAATTGGAGCAGAATGATTAAAATAATTATTTCCCCAAATCATAAAAATGGCAGATAATATAGCACGAGCGTTTTCGCTACGTTATGACAGCAACAAACGCCCTGATGATGCTTGCAGCATCTTTAACTGGAAAACAGGGTGTGTTGGGAGATTTAAAGGAGCAGTCCAAGCAGCCGTTTTATTTATTTATTTCTCCCCCCTTTAATACGTGCATCAATACAATACACACAATGATACGTAGTTAGTTAAGTTGCCGATCGATCACCAAAGATTCGGCTCGGGGGTTCACTAAATGTCTGCAGAGACGTATTGACTAAATATCTGTGACTTTGTAAATGGTTACTATAGCAACAAAAAATGCTTGTTATATTATAATACATTAAAAAAATTATTCAGCGTTGTAGTGTGTGTGTGTGTGTGTGTATATATGTGTGTGTGTGTGTGTGTATATATGTGTGTGTGTGTGTGTGTGTGTGTGTGTGTGTGTGTGTGTGTGTGTGTGTGTGTGTGTGTGTGTGTGTGTGTGTGTGTGTGTGTGTGTGTATATGTGTGTGTGTGTGTGTGTATGTGTGTGTGTATGTGTATATATATGTATATGTATGTTTATATATATATAAATAAATATATAGATATATATAGCAACTGTAAATACTCCTGCATGTTCATTTGCATGTCTTAGACAGGTCTGCAACCCTGTCTTTCACCATTATCACCCAGCACACAGCACTTACACTGCAGCAAGGGATTCTGGGAAATGACATGCAAATGAGCACACAGTGCCACCTTTTATCTCAAGCTCCTATAGGTGGCACTGTGTGCTCATTTGCATGTCATTTCCCAGAATCCCTTGCTACAGTGGAAGCGCTGTATGCTGGGCGATTATGGGGAAAGACAGGGTTGCAGACCTGTCTAAGACATGCAAATGAACATACAGGAATATTTACAGTTGCTATATGCTTTACTGTGGAGGGTTTTTGTCACTTTTTTTACCCACCATAACCTTAAGTGTGGAATATATATATATATATATATATATATATATATATATATACATTATATATATACACACATATATATATATATACAGTGTTCGACAATCCTATACATTTGCACGCCACGGGCGACTGGATTTTACATCGTGGCGAGCTCCTATTGGCCCAAGCAGCACACGTGTGGTACTAGGTGGCGAGTAGATCTTTTAGTTTGGCAAGTAGATTTTTTGGTGATTTGTCGACCACTGTGTTTTTATATATATATATATATATATATATATATATATATATATATATATATATATATATATATATATATATATATATAGTATTTTCTCATAGTACAGAACAAATTTATTTAAAAACATAAATAAAAAAACACGTAGGATATTGCTTGGTCTGCAGCCTTAAGACATGTTAATCCAACATGCTTTGCTTGGTAAACTTTATAAACGTTTATAGATTTATCGAACTTTTGCTTTAGTTGTGCACCGGAAAAAGGGCAACAGCTTTGTTAATGAAATATATATATAATCTCTTATTTTTTCCGAAAGGATAAATCTTGGCGCCAAATTGGAGTATAACTTTGATAAGACCCCTATGCCACCCTTTTTGTCACCATGCACATTTTAATGAGAATGATTAAACAGTGTGTTTTGTGTGTGTGTGTGGGGAAAATATGTAAAATGGCATCTGTTGACATAATTAAGGTTCAGTATTCAAGAATTGTTTCCGTGTGTTAGAAAAACAGATGCTGTTAAGCTCCCATGGACTTGTTTTATTGTTGGTATAAATCGGTGTGCAGCAATGAAAAATAACGCTTTATTTGTTTTTAAGAATAACATTTTTGGGTCCGTGTTTTTGATGTCCTTACACTTTCACCCTAGCCATGCCGTTTGGGAAATGCTATGAGAAATACCTTGGCTCAGTATTTGTATTTTTTATTTCTCCATATCAGACACGGAGCCGAAATAACAGAGGGGGCACATCTCCCTTCTTCACTTGAACATATACCTGGGAGAGGCCGTTTTTGTGCAACTGCTTTTAATGTAAAGTGCACGTTGGACAATGAAGACTTTAGACCATATTTAATAACAGATGCTAAGCCTAAGGCACCTTATGTCTCATTTAAGTGAATGGTCCATTAGGTTCTCTACAGTTTAGTGCTGCTTAGTGTCCATCTCCTGCAGCAACGCTTTATATTTAAACTTATTACAGTTGAAAAAATACTTTTTGTAGGTTGTTTGTGTGTTTCTGGGCTAGTTGAAGCAGTGTTTTCAGTTGAAACACCTTCTATAATGATGCAGGGGCAGCAATTTAAAACAATACTGCAAATGTAAGGCACACTTCAGTGTCACCGATAACACATTGTGATGTTATCTCCTGGTGACATCACTGCTTTCTATTGGACGCTGGAGCAAATCTGACCCCGGAGGCCATATTGTTTATCAGGACCAGCATTCTTTTAAGCCCCTTATTGCAGTGTTTTTCAACAGGAGTTCCTAGGAACCCCTGGGTTTCATGGGCATCCTAAAAGGGTCCCTGCAAATTTCAGGTCATTTGAAAATTGTACCAAGTACAGAAGGATGTACAATGCATCTCGTCTCAGACGCGCTATTAGAGAGGGTTGAGGTTTCTTACAAGGCATCTGATCTCAGATGTGCTATTAGAGGGGGTTGTGGTTCCTTACAATGGATCTGATCTTAGGCGCGCTATTAGAGGGGGTTGGGGTTACTCCGAATTTCACAAAATACTTATAGGGTTCCTTAACCCCCAAAAGGTTAGAAATACACTACCCTTTTCAATATACTGTGACGTCATCATTCTTGTGCTTGAGATGAGACTGTTCAAATTGGCACAGACAAGACCTCTTTTCAGCTCATTGTATTGAAGCATAAAAGAGAAGTCAATACTTGAATAACATCTCTCCTTTTGGCTATTACCTGTTGGATAAAGGGTTAAATGTGTGGGTAAGACACCAAATTACCACTCTAAACAGTCGCTTGTTCAAATTCCGTTTTCTTATATGAAAATGGTCTTTGGGGCTAGGAGTGTACAGACCTGGGGTGCTCAACTCCCATCCTCAAGCCCCCTCCAACAGGTCAGGTTTTCAGGATATCCCAGCTTCCGCACAGGTGGCTGTCAGTCCCTGCTTCAGCACAGGTGGCTCAACACTGATTGAGCTACTTGTGCTGAAGCTGGTATATCCTGAAAAACTGACCTGTTGAGGAGAAGGGGGAGGGTGGCTTGTGGACTGGAGTTGATCACCCCTTGTTTAGACATACTTGTTACCATTTTTTGTTCCCTGCAGAAAGCGTAGTACCTCTCCCTGACCCTCGGAACGTGAAATTCAGAGCAGTTATTTTATTTTTTGATTGTTTCTTTTGGATGCTACTAGTATACGCCTTAAGGCTTTCTGTTGCACACTGTCTTCAAAGACTCAAGCTAAACCAGATGATCGCAAGAGCTGTTTTTCAGCAGATACAGTATTCACACTATTCAGAGATTATGTTGGACTGCAACACCATAAAGCCTAAAGCGTCCTATTAAGTGTGCCGTTTATGGGGGTGCTAATACACTTTGAATTAAAAAAAAAAAATCCTCAATTACTAAGCACTTTTCAGCTCTGACAAGACAGTCCCATGATGTTAATGGTATCTTTATAACCTTTTTAACTTCTTGTTTCTCTGGCAGAGCTCAACAATAACATCAACGGGTTCGCCCTTGGCTAACAAAACCTCATTTTGCGCAGATAATAAGTATTTACTATTTAGATAGCTGACAATACAATTTCTGTGAATGAGATGTTCCTGAGAAAACACAAACTGATTGAATTACTGTTTTAATGGACTAAAAGCTTGTAATAATACTTTATGGGGGGAGGTTTTACCTAATAATGCTTAGTTTGTCATTCTTTCTCTCATACATGGGAATACATCAATCATTTTTCTTTACAATATTTCTTCTGTAATCTGCAGGGCTGCATGTCCATCTGGAAGCACAGCTAAGATTCTTCATACCCTATTAACAAATATATATATATACATACATACGGGTAAAGTATATATATATATATATATATATATATATATATATATATATATATATATATATATGAAGTGTGTATATATATATATATATATATATATATATATATATATATATATATACATACATACGGGTAAAGTTTAAAACAACAGTTAATTAATTTTCTCTGAATTTACTTTGAGCTTTTTGTCAATTCAACATCTGAAGTACATATCGTGATATTAGTAGCAATAGCTTTTTACCTGTAGATCTAGATTTAAATGTCATGCTTAGAAATCAAACTAATCCCGTAAACTTGTAAATACACAGAAATTTATTTTAAAGCTGCAGTTCAAGCTCCCTTTTTTTTGTTTTAAATTTTTTTTTTTTTTTTTAACTTTAATAGTTTCATGTGGGCAATCTCTACTTACCTAAAGAACTGCATAGCTGACGGTCAATTCCTTCTCCGTCTATTGATCAGCAAAGTTTGGCGACATCTTTAAATATGGGGAATGTAATTCCTCTGTTTCTGTCGCTCAGTGGAAGCTCATGAATATTCATGAGCACTCCTCCACTGACATGTGCAAGAGGGAGGAGGGCAGGGCTCACAAAAAGGTGTGCCAGGGCTTGTGACAGGACACGAAGGGGCTGTGCCTTAGTAAATGGTTGTTAAAATAGAATACAAGAAAATTGGTCTTTCAAAGTTGTTGTTTTTTAAACAGAAAATGCTAAAAGTATTTTTTCTTAATACAGAACTGATTTATTAAAAAAAAACACTCATGCAGGATATTGCTTGAGCTGCAGCTTTAAAGGGGGAAAACTTTCAAAATCCTATACATTAAAAAAAAAAATAAGTTCTGTGATAATAGAACTGCATTTATTTATTTTCCAACGCTTAATTATTATTTTTATTTATAAAAGGTTTTTACCAGAAAGTAATACATTGAGAGTTACCTCACGTTCTCAAGTATGTCCTGGGCACACAGTTATGATAACAATACATTGTTACATTAAATTAACAGGGTTATACATTATATTCAAAGACATTTCATGAACTGTTAAAAAACTTAACTACTGTACTTACATTGTAGGACAAAGCGACCTATTGAGTTGTAAGGGTGTCTAGTTTGCTAAGGTGGGTTTGGGGGGCTGTACCATATACTATGTCCCCATAGTCTATTATTGGCATTAGCATCAGCTGTGCAATGCACTTTCTGACCAGCTGGTTTAGGGAGGATTTGTTCCTATAAAGTACACATAGTTTGGTTTTGGATGTTGGGGTATCAATGTACAACCCAAATGTTAAATGGGAGTCAAACCATATGCCCAGATATTTAAAACTGTTGACGGACAAGGATAGTGTTAGGGTTGGTTTTGGTCCTTCATTGGTAGCTTTAGACATTTAGCCTTGGTCCCAAATACCATTGTTACAGTATGTATTTTGTCAAATTGGATGTAGCGTTTTGCATTTTTATTTTACCATTGTTACAGTTTTGTCAGTGTTTAAAAACAGTTTGTTTTTTTAAATAGTCTTCATGAACCAGATTGAAGTATGTGTCCAAGGTCAAAGTGGCTAGAGCTGTGTACATACACGACTGGCATCCGCATACATGTGCGTTGAAGCTCTCCTAAGCTGCAGGTAGATCATTAATGAAGACTGAAAAGTGTAGGGGCCCCAGAACAGAGCCTTGCAGGACAACGCAGGTGAATTCCAAGGGGTTGTAGTTATAGCCCGAGGAAGAGAGAGACATGTTAGGTAGGAGTGGAACCAGTTTAAAGCATGTTCCTCTATTCCAGAGCACTGCAGTTTATTTAGCAAGATAGCATGATCAGCAGCATCAAAAGCCTTTGCAAAATCGAGGAATATTGTACTCGTAAGTTGTCCAAGTTCCATTCCACACTGGATCTCATTGCAAACTTTTAGGATGGTAGTTAGCGTGAAGTGTTTTCGGTGAAAGCCAGAATGGAATTGGCGAAGGAAATTTATCTTGGTATAGTAATCGCTTAATTGGGAGTGGACACATTTCCCCATGACTTTGGATAGTATTGGGAGAAGAGAGATTGGCCTGTAGTTTGAGACAGAGTTTTTATCCCCACTTTTGAAGATTGGGACAACTGTGGCAGTTTTACAGGTTTTTGGGATGTGGCCTGCAGACAAAATAGAATTGATTAGGGAAGCAAGCAGCATGGCAATGGCCGGGGCACAGAGTCATAGGAACTTTAATTGCAGTAGTTAAGGTCTACAGTGGCTGATCAGTTTTAACTTGAGGAGCGTTTGTGTAATTTCCTCTTAAGATACTGGGACAAATTTAAAATTGGAAGCACAGTTGGGAGAGAGCGGGGCTATAGGGGATTTCCCAGATTGAGCTTCATGTTTGTAGTTTGGGTTGCGCTTTGATAGAAGGGAAGTAGCACATTGTATGGTATGTCTTTATTTATATAGCAAAGGTATGTGGGTATGTAGCACACCAAAACAGTGCAAATAAATGCAAAAAATGCGATACTTGCGCACAATGCCGGAGCTCCATGTTCAGGGATTGCCTATCTGCAGCAATCCAAGTATACAGCAACAGGAAAGATGATCCAGGGCTTCACGGGTTTGTAGCAAAAGAATTTATTCATAATACACAACATTTCGGCCTCACTTAGGCCTTTTTCAAGTGACTGACATCTTTTCTGTTGCTTTATTTATATAGCGCCATTAATGTACGTAGCGCTGCACAGTAGTCCCACAAAGTATTCATTGAATGCGTTTGCAATGTCAGTGGGATATGTCAGAGTAGTATCATCCTTTTTGATATTAGATGGTTGTTGATGGCTAGAAGGCTGGAATATATTGTTTGTGACCTTCCAGAAGTTAGCTGGATTTGATGTATTTTGGTGGATTGTCAGAGTTATACTGGGCTTTTGATAGCCTTGTTTGCCTTGTGCACATATTCCGCAGGCATCTGTAGTTATTAAGCTCCTTGGTAGTGCCAGTTACTTTGTAACTTTTTCACAAGGCATCCCAAAAATAGTAAAGGGCAATAAGGTCAGTTGTAACCCACAGAAGGTGTGCCCCACATACTCTTATTCTGCGTAGCGGAGCCTGGGTGTCACAGAGTTTTAAGAACGTTGTTTGGAAATAATAAAATGCAGAATCGGGGTCAGGTATCAAGTGGATTCTGTACCAAGGGCAGTTAGTAAGATCAGCCAGAAACTGTTGTGGGTTAAATTTTCTAAATGTTCTAGTGAGGAGAATGTTGGTGTTGATTAGGGTGGTCTGATTTTCCTTAACAGTACATTATTACATGGTCACTGAAATATCAGGTAGGATACCAGAGGATTGGATTCTGTTGGGTCTAGAGGCTAGAATCCAGTTTAGCAAGGAATGGTTATGAGATTTTAGGTTTGTCTGTGTGGGTTGGGAAATTAGTTGGGTTAGGTTTAGTGACTTGAGTTGTCTGGATTTTTTTTTATTTTTAGGGTCCAGCCAGTTGAGTGTTGAGATCCCCAAGAACTAACGAATGTAATTTTTTAATTCGTTTTAATGTACGGAGAGACATTTGGTCGCTATTAACAGGCTCTGGCACACACTTTTTTTTAATGGTTTTAAGTTGTTGTACAAAAGAACCTTTTTGTTTTTTCTACATCAGTGTCATTGAGAGGCAAACTAAAAGCAGTTAATTAGATGACACGGCTGCCTAACCGAATGAAATGGGAACATTTACCTCCAAAGTCATTGCTGATTGTTTTCATTTCTGAGCACATCAAATCTGAGGCAAGGATCTCAGATCATTAATACGAAACCACGGTTACAATCTCCAGTGCGGTATCTCCGTGAAGAGGACAGCCTTATTTACAACACTCTGCTATTCAAACGCGAGCACCCCCAAAAAAGTGACATTTCAAGTATGTAGGCACCTCCATGCAATGTTTGTAACCTTGTGCAACTGCTATTACAAACCTCCGGCCTAAAATAGCGCGAAACGCGCAGTGGAGTCTAGACGATTATGCGTTAAGGAAAATCGCTCTACAAAGGGATTTTCAAAGAAAAGCAATCGGGTTGTCATATATGAAAAGTACACTTATAATTTAGCAGGTGTTTAACCCTGCAGCGTCATGCGTGGGAAAGCATTCTACTCGCCAAATGTGTTGTAACAATGAAGCAACAAAATATTGTTAACGGCAACGCAGCGTATCAACCTTTTCAAGTCTATTCGATATACTCAATGTTTTCAGATGTCATAGTAATAGCGTCCCTGTGAGAGGATGGCCATCATTAACCCCTGGCACTGACGGGGGTTAAAAACTGACCTTCAGCCTAGTCGGCACTTTAAAAAGATCTCAAAAAAGGAAACGGAGATGGATAAATAAAAAAAAAAAATTAAAAAGTCATCAAATGGCGAATGTTTTCTAAAATGTATCTTGTTGCCGCGGCCGTGAAAATGCGTCACGTTCAGCATTGGTTCAGCAACTTTGAATTCCCATTTCTTTTGAAGTAGAATTTACATTTGACATGAGCCTCAATATACAGTAATGGTTAGAGTATTTAAAAACAAAAAACAAAGTAGCAGATTGAAGTGGTTGCAGGGCTTGAATCCCTTGGTAAATTAGCCAGCAGGCTACCCTTTTCATGGATTCCTTTAACAACAGGTTGAAATCTTTTGGGCGTCAGCCGCGAAAATCACCAGAGGGAACAGGTCTGAAACAGAAGCAATGGAAAGTGGAGACAGAGGAGTTGCTTGAGCAGTTCGTGCCTCCTCGATGAAAGTAAATGAATTGTTGTATTCATTAATTGATTTTAGGAGTGTTTTAGGTATTGTAATCAAGGTATTAGTTATTCTGTGCAGGGTTACTTTCCAGCTATGTATGCGTATACAGATGTTGATCTGTAGACAAATGTGTCATTGTGAGCGAATTGTAAAGATATTTGAGCTTTCTGACATGTTGGAAATTAGTTGTTTTGGAGAAATATTTTTAAAATAATGGATTGGTTTATTAATGTAATTGGCTTCCTTACAAAGACCCAGTTACCCTTAAAATAAACTTTAATTACATGTTTTCTGCAAAAAAATCTCTTGTCTTATACTGTACATATTTTCTATCCCTTTTATACTCCTGGATAATTGCAGCATAATTAATTAGTTAACACAACAGAGGTTGGACAAAGATTGTAAAAATCCTGTAAAGCATATTTTCTATGGAAACCTTGAAGGCCTATATGGACTAAGCAATGTTCTGCCTTAAGACTAGTTCTGTGCTGGATAACACCTTGCAGTCTGTCGAGCTGACTGTTTTTTTAAGGAACCAGTTTTCTACATCGGGGAGCGCATACTTTTGCTCCTGCGCCCCTCTGCCTTGCCTCCTCTGGTGCTCGTGCCCCCCCCCCCCTTAAATTGATGTGGCTTCAAATGACGTCACGTGACCCGCAGCGGCATTTGACGCCACGTTGCTATGGCAACGTGACGTGTGACATCACGTCACACGATCCGCGGCTTTGCCATGGAGACGAGTCCGGACGCCGGCAGAGTCAAGGTAAGTTGATGATGCTGGGCTTCACGCGATTCCCCGGCATTTAATTTAAATGCTTTGGGGAAGAGCGCGGGGCATCTGCAACCGCCCGCACCCCCCCCCCCCCCAGAAAAATCTCGGGGGGCATGCCCCCCACTTTGCGCACCCCCTCTCTACATTTCACCTACCTATGACCAGAGCCATAAAGCTTCGTATGGTGACTTAATAGGACGTTAATGTAATGTTAAGCTTTACCTCATATTTTCCAATGCTAATAACGTAACATTTATGATATTCTCTCCTGTTAAGAGCAACTGTGTTCAATATAACAAGTGTTAGTGATGACGCAAAAGAGACGCCCCCCTTAGCACATCGCCACTACAGTCCAATAATGTTGACACAGGGACGTAACGTCGCGTTAGTAGAGATACCAATTTTAGTAAAGTATCCATTGACTTGCACACCTCCCCAAACTTTCCTTTACACAACACGTGGAGAGATACACTGAACGCACGTTAGATACCTGGGAAATATGCTAATTTGAATACGCAAAGTATATGCAAATTGGCATATTTTCCAGGTACCAGGTGTCATCAACTCCCCATGTTGTATTAAAGAGATTTGGTATATAAATAAATGGGTACTCTACTAACATTGGGCTGATCTCTCCTCTTCTCCAGCAAAAACCATATGGGTCTGGATGACATATTTAATGTGACGTTATTGGCATATAACGCAATGTTTGGTTGTAATAACGTGGTGCTAATGAGATGTATTTCGGTTCTTATTTTTGCTTATAATTAGTTTTGTGGATGCACGTTAGCCTCAGGTAAAATAAAGGCCGTTCGGGTTTTATGTAGCATCACTTTGAGACCCGAGTTCATGGAGCTATGTGAATCTGGCCCTAAATCTGGCCCTGCCTTCAGTTCAAATTGTTCGTACGAGAATATGATGTTATAGTGATTTAACCATAAAAACTCTACTTTATTGTCTTTGCAAGTGTGCCATATTTAGTGCTTAGAATAGTGTGTGTGTGTGTGTGTGTGTGTGTGGTGCTTAGAATAGTGTGTGTGTGTGTGTGTGTGTGTGTGTGTGTGTGTGTGTGTGTGTGTGTGTGGTGCTTAGAATAGTGTGTGTGTGTGTGTGTGTGTGTGTGTGTGTGTGTGTGTGTGTGTGTGTGTGTGTGTGTGTGTGTGTGTGTGTGTGTGTGTGTGTATATATAGATAGATAGGTAGACCGATCCTTGGATGAGGTGTCATGTAATTTCATGACAAACTTAATGGGTTATGGATTTTCTAAATGTTATTACATTGAGGAAGAACCAAAACACTTGAGCAGAATTATTATATTACATGTGAGTGTGCGTTGCATGCCAACACAATATAAACTCTGGATAGTTAACGGTACTGTATCAGTATCTATTTAATCTGTCCCCAATTATAGTTGATCTTTGCACCTACCTTTTGACTGATGAAATCACTTTGATACAGTAGGACTATATAAAATACATTCTAATCTTCGCTTTGTAGCTCCATTCCATATATAGTTTTTTTCTTCTTCTGTTACCTACCCCCAACAATCTCTTCCCTATTACATTTGTTTGTGGTTTATAGAGACCTTTCATGTTCCCACACGGTAATGCTACAGGAATGTTCATTCAGACGACACAAGGACAGGTATAGAACGGTTTGCTCCCGAGAATAAGTGCATTGACGTGGCATTGTCAGGACATACGCGCTGCTTGCTCAACAGGCATTTTATTTGTTGATAAAATATCAAAATGCATGTTATTCCCTTACCAGGCATAAGAGCTTCACAATAGCGCACCATAAAACCCAGTGATTGATATTTTGATATTGATAGCTGTCAGCAAGACACAGCATTGAGAAAATTGATATGTGATTGAAGCCGTTCAAACTGCCCTGTGACCCTGCGTGCTGCTCTCTCTGGGCTTTTAATTTTCTATTTAGCAGGAGTTTTTAGGGATCAATATGAAATTCTGTTGATATAATATTTAATTAGACTAATCAAAAACCATGCTTAGAGCATGACACCTGCTAGGGAGAACTTCAAAAAGGCAGCAAGCAGCATGTGATGATATAGCCTCCTCTGCCTGTCCACGAGTGCTAATCTTATGAGCGTCCCAAATGGGGGCAGCTAGGCAGCCATGTCATCGACTTTGATGCAGTTTGGGGGGCGGTTTAATTTCCCATAATGCCATTGATCAATGATTTCCTTTCAGCGGTGATGCAATTAAAGGGATTAAGCCGGCGTGTGCTGTGTTGTCTAGAAATATATTATGCTGGAGATTTAGAGGAGATCGATGGGAAGCAGAGAGGACCTGTGTTCAGAATAGAACACAGGAGGAACCTGCTGGTAGAATAAGACGGGAGTGAAACAAGGCTGCAGGACACGAGCAAGATGTGTATCTGGGAATTTCTGCTGACCCCTGTGAACGTCCGATTCTCGGCAACCACAAGCATTTCATCGCCGTTTCTATTTTGCTGCATATACTGTATAGTGTAGCAGCTTTGTGGTCAATAGTTTAACCCTCCTTCAGGGATATATACATAGCTAATAGGATTCTTTTGCTACCTAAAAGGAAAATGCACCTCTTTGCGGCCAGAGAACCAAAGGTGTTTATAATGCATTTCCGGAGAAAATTATACCCACTCGAAAGTTTTTGAGGAAATCACGCGAAAGCCAAATACGGTTCAAAACATACATCAGTTTGTTTATTTTGTTGCCCTGCACATCGTATAAGGCAAGGGCTGGTCAACTCCAGTCCTCAAGCCCCCTCTAAAATGTCAGGTTTTCAGGATATCCCTGCTTCAGCACAGGTGGCTCAATTAGAGGCTACTTTGAAGACTGAGCTTCTGATTGAGCCACCTGTGCTGAAGCAGGGACCGATTTAAGCCAGCTGTGCTGAAGCAGGGACATCCTGAAAAGCTGAGCTGTTGTGGGGGCATTGAGGACTTGATTTGAGCACCCCTGCTATAAGGCACTTGATACAAAACCCTTATTGATGTCGGCTTACACATAATAATGTCAGTTTTGCCTACTCATGTATAAAATAATTTACAAGTCGACGTAATAATAATTGCGTATTTTGCAATAACGCAAAGATAATTTGATAAAGTATACATACCGACTAATCTGCGTTAGGAAATAAATCTGCAAGTTTGTCTCAATTCTGTAATAGTATTATTACTCTTAAGTGGTCATTATAAACAAATGAAATCCTTTTTTTTTTTAAAGGCTTGCTTTGCAGCAAGTACAGAATGAATCTCTGGAGACATCATTATGAGCTTTAGGGCTGCCTGTCTAGTTGTATTTTACCAGGGGTTGAGCAGGAACCTATCGCTGAATCTGTACCGGCTTCCTGTCTTGTGCTGCTTAAATCCCTCTTCACCAGATGACATGACAGCACTTGATTGACAAACGTGGACTTGAACATCGCATTTTAATTATTAATAGGCTCACAGATTACCGTGTCAGGCAACTGACCATTGGCCACAACTATCTATTATCACATAACCATATGTCTTGTCCTGTTCATATTTCTTGTCCTTTCTTTAGTTGATGGTCTCATTGGTCTGTTGGTTTAACCTTTTTGCTGCCGGAGTTGTCCCCCCTGGCAATGAAAGGGTTACTAATTAGCAAGGTATATTTATAAATTTGAATAATGAATTGATCTTCCCAACAATAAGGGCATAAACTTGTTATACATTGCATATGGTTCATTTTTGCATGTAACACTCCAGAGGGTATTTTGGATTGGGGAGATGGTTGCTATGTCTAAGGCTAAGGTCCCACTGCCTCTGCTGCACGCGCGCCCGCGAGACCGATTCCCCGGTCTGCAGTGAGCTGCAGGAAGAGAGACAGGGGTGTGGCGGGGGAGTGATGGGGGCGCGGCCATGACGTCACCCGGCAGGTTCACCCTCATTGGCTGAACCGCCGGGGGCGTGGCCTAGCGCTCCGTCGCGAGTCCTGAGAAACTCTCGCCACAGCGCTGCGGCCCCCCCTCGCAGCAGGCCCGGTGCAATTGAGGGGAGGGCTCTCGGGCGGGAGCTGCAGTAGCAAGCGGGACCAAAGCCTTAGGCAGTAGTAGTATTATATAGATATGGGGTGTTCAGCTCCAATTCTCAAGCCCCTGCAACAGGTCATGTTTTCAGGATATCCCAGCTACAGCACAGGTGGCTTAATCAGACACTCGGTGCTGAAGCAGGGACTGATTGAGCCACCTGTGCTGAAGCAGGGACTGATTGAGCTCTTAGACGCGCTTTTAGAAGGTTGGGGTTCCTTACAATGCATCTGATCTCAGACGCGCTATTAGAGAGGGTTGGGGTTCCTTACAATGCATCTGATCTCAGACGCGCTATTAGAGAGGGTTGGGGTTCCTTACAATGCATCTGATCTCAGACGCGCTATTAGAGAGGGTTGGGGTTCCTTACAATGCATCTGATCTCAGACGCGCTATTAGAGAGGGTCGGGGTTCCTTACAATACATCTAATCTCAAACGTGCTATTAGAGAGAGTTGGGGTTTTACAGAATTTCACAAAGGGTTCTGTAACCAAAAATAGATTGAAACCACTGATTTTAAAGGATGTAATGTGATTACAACTCCATCTTTCGGAATATTTAAATATATATAATGTGCAATGGAAGTAGTCAACATACTGTCACTTTTGGGAGGCTATATATATATATATATATCTTCAGTCTAGGGGCCTATTCTATATTGTCCAAAGCTGCCGTTAGGGTCATTTTCGCCCGAAAAAACCCCTTGAAGTCAGTACATGCACACACCTCCCCCCTCCCCCAGCTACACACCTTGCACAGCTTCAGACACCTCCCCTAGCTACAAACACACCCTCCCCCCTCCCTACCTTGGGGTGTGCAGTAGTGTGCGGTCCTGCTCCGGTTTGGGGATTTCCCAGCTCCCTCCTCCAGCTCTCCCCTCTCCTGTTGAAATGGAATTTGGAACCCGGCGACGACAGGAGGGAGCGCGGGTACCCTGGCAACCACCTTGCTCGCCACGCCCGAAGGCTGGCTAAATAGCCTTTCTTTTCTGATCTCGAGAATAATGGTGACCATTGTTAAAATACATAGCAACATACCTTTATGGCATAGACTTCATGAATAGAAGATTGGTACTTCTCAAATGAAACAAATTCAGACTTGTCAGCGTGTCTTGTATCTGAAGGACTTTTTATACTCCCGAGACTCCTCGCAGTCAGTAAAACAAATAAACAGAGCAAAGGCTGCATTAAGGCTGCATTAAAAGTAATGGATCACTCAGGAGGACTAGTGCTGCCGTGCCTGAAATCATACAACTGCAACGGCAGATCAGTTGGCACAGTTGTCTCCCTGGCATGTCCACCGCTACAACCTTAGATGGGTACAGTAGATTTAGAAAACTCCTTAATTAAACCTTTAGAAATGAGCTCAATATTATGGCTCCTGAAAAAGGAGAGCATGCATGACTCAATTCCCACCTACGGTGGCTAATTCCTTGTGAATTTATGGCCTCTCTTCAGTCCAAACAGGTCTGCTCCCCCTCTTGCACAATCCTACATTTGTCCCCGGTAAGGGAGGAATTGGGAAAAACAATCGCACTGATCAATCTGCATTTAGTTGCCAGGCTGATGTCTTTACTCTTCTAGATGTTGTTCATACTGATCATCGCATTTCTTCCAAGTGCCAACCGTCTCTTAATCTCGGGTGCATTCGCCATCGCGATCACTTTTCGAGCCAAGGAAGATGAAATCTTTAACCACTTCAATTTCCTCATTGTTGATCTTGATATTAACGTTCGCATTTTTTGCTGTTGTCATAATCTTTGTCTTCTTAATTTCTAGCTTCTCTTTGGCATTCTGCATTCAGTCTTCTGAAATCTTCTCTGTTCCCAGTAGCTTCTCTCTTCTGCGATGCTCATGGTTGAATCGGAGATACATTGGGCTGATTTCGATTGTACGGGACATGTTCTAATGCTGTTACGATAACGCATACTTTCACCTCTCCCCACAGCTCGTCTGGATGCCTCTCTTCTGTAGCGAGGAGAATGATTCTGTTCTTTACTTCAACGGCGTAGCTGGGGCTGATGTAGTCAATCAAATTTCTTTGTGGCTGCCGTTTGTTTGCGTGTTACAGAATCTGAGTTTGACTGTGGCTACCAGCAGTTGGTGATCTGATCCGCAATCAGAACCAGGGTATGTCTTCACAGCCAAGATCGAGCTCTGCCACTTCTTCTGACACAGGATGTAGTCAATTTGATTACTATATTCTCCACTTGGTGATGTCCAAGTGTACAGCCGCCATTTGGGTTGTTCGAGCCAAGTGTTGGTAATCGTTGTAACTAGTGCTCACCACAAACAAGACGGGACCGCAAGGCTGAGTTGGGGATGTTGGTAATCGCCGACCTACAACTGGGCAGCCACGTCCTGAGTGCAGAGTGGTAGTCGTGTAGCTGTGTGTGGTGCCCCTGACCCGTGACGTCACGAGGGCGAAGCCTGGAGCGAGGTCCGTGTGGTGTCCCCCAGCCTGGCGGAGCGAGTTAGGCGCTTCGTCACCAGACGCATCACAGGGACGGAGCCTAAGAGCGGGGCGTGCGGTGTCCCTCAGCCTGGTAGTGCGGCGTGTGTCACCCGTCCCATCATGGTGGCGGGACCGACGGACAATCCTCACAATCGTTAGCCGATGTTCTTGACAGAACTGAACCAGTCTGTCTCCTGACTCGTTCCGCACTCCTAAACCAAATCTTCCAGCGATTTCGAGTTCTGCCATAGTTTCCACTTTTGGAGTTGAAATCGACAATAAGGTAGATAATGTCCTTATTGGGTGTTTGGCTTGGTGCATCCTGAAATTCTCCATAGAACTCTTCCACTTCCGATGCGTCTGTTGTTGTGGAGTATATTTGCAGAACCGTAACGTCACAAGGTTTTCCTCTGATTCGGATGGCCATTATTCAGTCGCTTAGTGTCTGATACCTCTTGGTGGCTTTGGCAATTTTCTTGTTCACGATTAAGCCCACTCCTCACCGTCTGGTGGTGTCGTTGCCAGAGTAATACACAGTGTGCTCGCGGAATTTAAGAAGCCATTGCCAGTCCAGTGCATTTCACTGAGGCCCAATTTGTAGATGTTCAGTCGATTAATTTCCCTTTTCACAATGTCCAATTTTCCTGCGTTCAGGCCGTTCACGTTCCACGTTCCAATCTTGTATGGTTTTGTACAGCGCAGAGTGGTTGTTTCGATGTGGGCCACATCAGCAGATGGGCGTCCCAACGGATTTATCCTATCCACGTCATCACTGCCCCAGCTACTCCGACCTCCTCCTTGCTCTTCTCCAATCGCATTTCAGGTACATTCCAGCTTAGGGGTCCCACTTTCCAATACCATGTTGGAATCATTTGATCCATAGAATATTTTTGGGCAAAATACTGGGGTAGGTTGCCAGGTCTTTCCCCAGGCCTGAGCCGTTTAGCCATCATACTACAGTATACCGTTGCCACCCCCAACACCACGATGAGAACGGTTGAACTTTGAAGGTAGTTATCATCTACACTCTATCAATTATTACTACATTCGGGGAGCACTAGGGACATGCCCTTAATAAAACCATGGGAGAATTATTTAGGGAAAGTTGTAGACTCGTCGGAATGGAAAGACATTTGGGAATCTGCTGCTTCTGTTTTCATCAACACAACTGTAAAAGAAAATGGCTATAAGCTAATATATAGACAATATATTACCCTAGTAAATATAAATAAAATGAACAAATATCTCCCCATTATGTTTTTGTGATTGTAATTGTCCAGGAACATTATTACACATATGGTGGAATTGTCCTTCGGTAAAACACCTCTAGAACCACATTTTCGAAGTAATAAATAACATTGTGCATCTTCTGTTGGCTCCTGATCCATCGGTTGCCTTATTAAATAGATCAGTCCCAAATCTAAATCAAAGGGAACGCAAACTACTCGTCTATATTTTGGTCTGCTACCAGGTGCTGTAGTGAAGCGGTGGTGGTAAACAAAATTTGGTGGCTCCTATACTATGAAAAACTAACTGCTTTCCTTAATGGTAGTAAAGAGCGTTGTTAGAATGCTCAAATACCCAGCGAATGAGAGATAATTCCCAAACACATAGGTAGGTGTATGGCATATCAGTGAGTCAGTCCATATAACCAGATAAACGCCATAAATCCCTGAAAACCGAAAGTGAATGGGAAAATTCACCAAATTCAATTTCATTGGGGGCAATAAGGTAACAATAAGGGCTGTCAACTCACGAACACCTCCTTGTAGGGAAGACGTGCTTCTGCTGGTAGAATCCAAGTAGAGATGAGAAGAGTAGAGCACCGTCAAAAACAGGAGTCAGGAGAGGATCCAGGTAACAAAAAAATCACCCCATTAAAGATTTTTTTGTTACCTGAATCCTCTCCGGACTCCTGTTTTTGACGGTGCTCTACACTTCTCATCTCTACTTGCTTTCCTTAATGATTCGATAAAAAAGTTTGAGATAGTATGGGACCCGTGGCTCTGGAATATGAGGGGACCCAACTATGATAAAAATATATATATAATTTCTATATAGTAAGTTGTTTGTATTTTGGACCGCTCATACTTAAAGGGCTTCTCTCCTGACTTTTCTAACCTTGAAAGATAGAAATCAGGAATGTGACTTGTATCAGATACTCTAGACTTAAGATTGTATTAACCTCCCACAAATGCTGGTTTTACATACTGGACCTACACAAATTACACAATGTTAACTTTGTGTCTGTCCCCTCTCCTTTTTTCTTTATTTCTTTACCCTTATCTCATGAAATTACCCACTCACCCTTATCTCATGAAATTAAAAATAAAGTTTAACAGCAACTAATAATAATGGATAGCAGACGCCTCATATTTTGGGTTAGTTTTTACGTCATGTCACAGACAGCATGTTGCTCCACTGATAACTTTTACTTAGGAGCACTAAGGTTGAGGGAGCAAACTTGAATATTGCATAAACGTTGCTTTTCTTCTATAAATTGTATGTTAAAGAATGTAATTTGTGTTCTTGTAACAAATTGGTATTTTTCAGCCAGAGCCCTATGTGGTTTGGATTATATAGAAAGCACATATGTGTAATGTATGGTGGCTCTCTGCATAGGGAATACTACTCCGGACTTGGGAATCTTCAGCCTTGTGACCTTAATGTGTTTTGATCCAAGAACCACATTCTTCCACCAGGGTTTCAGCTCCGCGGTGGGAAACTTCTCCTTTAGGGTGTTTTTAGGTTCTGAAGTAGCTTTTAATGGTACACAACAAATCAGCCCAAGTCGGGTAGGTCAGTTCAAAATGTACAATTATAATCAGAGTATATAAATATTTTGTGTCGGGTGTTATAAATGTTTCATTAGACACTCAACACTTTGCTTTCTAAAGACATTTCTGTGGGGCTGCTTACAGGTCATTATATCTTTTATGACGGCACCAAACACACAAATAAATGCCAACATGAAAGATGGATTATACAGAGTGCTTATTATCTAAGTGTTGGGTGAAAATGTGTATTGTTCACTAAGGCCTCCAAAGCACTTATAGATATATAGTACATGCTAAGTACGTACAGGGATGTTACAAAGTCCTAAAGCAATTTGTTTGTTATTCTTTTGGTCTGCCCCAATGTAAGAAACTGGTTAATTGGGGGGGTTTGTGTTTAACAAAGAAAGTTTCCTATGGAGATTTAAAACACTTTTGATGTGGCTGGATTTTTTGATGCTTAGAAAAGAGAAGGAACTCCCCCCCCCCCCCCCCACTCATTTGGATACATCCAATGATAACATCTCATCTTCCTTCCTATAGACCAGGGGTGGCCAACTCTAGTCCTCAAGGGCCACCAATAGGTCAGGTTTTCCACACAGTTGGGTGAGCCACTGATTGAGTCACCTGTGCTGAAGCAGGGATATCCTTAAAACCTGACCTGTCTGTGGCCCTTGAGGACCGGAGTTGGCCACTCCTGTTAGAGGCCCTTCCCAAATAAAGCACTGACAAACCAGATTTAAAAGCAGTCAAAACTGATGCAGAAATTCCTGGGATTGCTACCAACGTGCATTTTTCTAAATTATTCTCTGTCAACCTTACGCCAAAATGCAGTCTCTTTCTGCTTGAGCGTAATTGTCGTAATCACCATAGAATATCTCAAGCTATTTAACCCATCCATTTATAATGCAAAACGTCAGACCTGACATGTTTTATGCAGATATGAGCTGTTTTCATTAGGTTATAAGTTGCTAAAAAAAAGGAGCATAGTCCTACATGCCTTTGAAAAACCATAGGATGTTTGCGTGTCGCACTAGATATGATATAATTACAGTTCATCAACACCAGGTTTTAAATGCGACGGTTTTTCTGGCTTAGAACGCACTGTAAGATTAAAACATCAGGAGCTTTTTAAAACCTCAGGAGCTTTTTTTCCCTGACGGCAGAATTTCTGTGAGGAGATCGGCATCTGTCTTTGTTCAGAAATCCTAAATGAAAATACCCCAAGGCATACAAGTCAACAAAAATATCTGTCCTCGTATTGCATCCATTTTTTAAATATTTTATTTATTTTTTATTTTTATGTATGGTTTTCCAATGGTCGTTGCTTGATCTGTCCACCTTTGACGTTTTTTTTTAAATGGCAGATGAAAGTCTCGCTCATTGCGCATTCCCGCTTCAAATGCGGGATTGTTCAGGTTTGCTGACAAGCTGTCATGTGAATTTTGTCGTCAATTGCCAAAAGAAACGTCATCCGTCATGTGTAATAAACGCACTGCCAATCTGAATGCTTTTGAATGTAGCATTTTTCTTTGCATCTCTACCACTCTAGTAAATCATTTAATAAACCTGCCGTAAACACATCCACGATGGTACAAAGATGGGGTGCTGCTTGGACTCCAGATTATTTGTTCCTAAACACAGGTTTAACAAGCGGTCCGAAGTCGTCACGTTACAGCCGATGAAATTGAGGTTTAGCTCTGTTTAGTGAATAAGGACCTTGACGGTGAAGCTTAGTTGGGAGATTCAGGACCTGTAATATTTTATATCTGAAGTGTCCGCACCTTTAACAAGCAAAGTGCGCTTAATATTTTTAGGAGCTCCGTTTTTTTATGCGTTCATTTTATACGCATTGAATCATATAACAACAAAAACATGATTTCCTATGAAGGAAATGGCAGCAGTTTTTGGCTGCCTTGAGCAGAAATAAGAGTGGATATCAATGAGTAAAGACACTGACTGGCTTTGAGTTTGAAGCAGGGGAGCCTAGTTAAATTCCCAGTGTCGGCTCCTTGTGTCCTTGGGCAAGTCACTTTATCGCCCTGTGCCTCAGGCACCAAAACATAGATTGTAAGCTCCACGGGGCAGGGACTGTGCCTGCAAAATGTCTCTGTAAAGCACTACGTAAAACTAGCAGTGCTATACAAGAACATGCTATTATTATTATTATTACTACATCACAAAAATTGTACAGCATGGAAAAAAAAAGTCAAGTCCGTACAAAGAGATTATATAGATATTCACTAAAAAGTGACACTAATAAAATATTTGTTTCCCCCAAACCGAATATCACTGAGGACATATTTTAAGTCGGGGTCTCCAATGAAATATTTATCCTTTTTGGTATATTCATACATTTGCAGGATCTGCCTGAGCTGGTTTGCTGCTCTGTCCATTTGCAATCATTCATAATATGCATACTGTATGTGAAAATGATTTGACCGGCTTAGCAAGAAACAGATCTGGCTTAAGAGCCTTTACATTCGAGCTGTGCATATTGTCCAACCAAACACGGAAATGCAACCATACTTCTTGTCCAGCTTTTAAATAAGCTTGCTACTTAAAGCTGCAGTTGTCTTTTTTTTTTGTTTTTTTTTACATTTATTTTTTTACTTCAATAGTTTTATGTGTGCAATCTCTAATTAGCTAAAGAACTGTATAGCTGCAGGTCAATTCGTTTTCCATGTATTGATAGGTCGAAATTTGGTGACATATTAAAAGCTGGGATTTGTTTATAATCTGCTTGACTGGCAGTGGAAGCTCATGAATATTCATGAGCATTCCTGCACTGACAAGTGCTAGAGGGAGGGCAGGGCTGACAAAGGGGTGTGCCAGAGCTTGTGACAGGACATGAAGGGGCAGTGCCTTAGCAAATGGCTGTTAAAATAGAATACAAGAAAATTGGTCTTTCAAAGTTGTTTTTTTAAAAACCGAAAATGCTAAAAGTATTTTTTCTTACTACTGAACTGATTTATTAAAAAAAACCACACATGCAGGATATTGACTGAACTGCAGCTTTAATCACCAGTTTGGGTGGTTGCCTTGTTCTGACCCCTGCACTGTTTACAATATCCCAGTCACCATTCTTAATAAACCCTCTCCAGGGCTGTAATGATAACATTATTCTTAGAAGAGCCACGAAAGAAAGTTATCAGAAGAGTGACGGGAGTTATTTTCAGATCGTTTCAATTTCTTGGAAGACACCGTGGTGTATATTTACAGTATTCCATTTGACACATCCAGACTGCTGGTCCAGTAATGACAGGGAAGGTCTCTCCAATTTTTTCCCCTCCTATCGCTGCTCTAGGTAATAAATCTGTTGCGTGGCCTTGTTTCATTGTGACATTGCTTAGATTATTTTAAAGAACCTGGATTTCTTCTACAATTCAAACACGTAAACAGATTTAAAGAAAGGTACAAATACGATACGTCTCTTTGGAGTGACATTCAGTAGGTCGCTTTCAGCACTGCTCAAATGCATGTAGACTAGAATGGGTGGAGGACTCCGGTCTCTCAAGGGCCACCAACAGGTGGCTCAGTCAACGACTGATATTTATTTGAACTCCGAATTAGTACTTCAGTGTTAATGGGGCGACCCACTTTGCTACTAAAGGGGAAAAGCTGCACACCACATGACAATAATCATTTTAAAAAAAAGATACAACTATCGGTGCTCCTGGTTCAGGATTCTCTGTGATGATCCAGCTTACAATGGAAAGTATAAGAAACAGGGCTCCACGGAATTTTCAAGATAAATTTATTGGCAACAAATTGACTGACGTTTCGGCCACAATTGGCCTTTCTCAAAGCAGAATGCCATTCTGCTTTGAGAAAGGCCAATTGTGGCCGAAACGCGACCCACTTTGCATCATCTTCATAATTTTAGAAGTTGTATATAGTTCAGCTGTGAAGTATTTTTCTGTAATGCTATAGTGCAATTTTGTTGAGAGAAGTTAATTTATTGGTGCAGAACTACCAGTAACATACTCATTCAAACCAAGCCCTGGCCACTGAGAAATGTGTTTCAATAGGATATATATATATTTAGATATATATATATTTAGTGTGGTGATTACCGACTCTTATCTCATTTGAGCAAATGTCAGCAACCAACCTCACACTGATGATACCCATGAAGGTTGAAACATGTCTGTGAGTGGGTTTACTGGCTTTGCATCTCCCAAGCCCTTGCTTAAAAGCTGTGTCTAAAGCAGCATGCATTGGCTAAGGGTTGCTCATGTAATGTGAGCTTGAGATAAAAGGTGGCACTGTGTTCTCATTTGCATGTCATTTCCCAGAATCCCTTGCTGCAGTGGAAGTGCTGTGTGCTGGGTGATAATGGTGAAAGACAGGGTTGCAGACCTGTCTAAGACATGCAAATGAATATACAGGAATATTTACAGTTGATATATATATATACTGTATATAAGATATATATATATATATATATATATATATATATATATATATATATAGAGAGAGAGAGAGAGAGAGAGAGAGATCGATCTTGATTGATGTATATAATGTGAAATGCTGCAGTCATTGATTATTTTACAGAATGGGATGAAAAACAGTTTTTTTTAGAAATCAGATATTTGCGATTGTGTATATTCTTAGAGCGTCGTTTTGTCTATGCTTTAATTGTTGTCCTCTGAAGCCCTGCCGCTTTCCCTGTTATACACACACACCCCCTGGGAAACTGCAGCAGGTGTTTACATGACTTGGTGCCATTGGAAGGATGAATTTGGAGCTACTTAAATGACAAGATTTTCAATACATCAGATATTGTGGTATTTTTATTGTTTGTATAAGACTATTACACTGATTTCACTACACCGTGACATACCTTGTTGAATTAGACTCATAACTTAATTGCGACCCAGTTACTTCAACCTGTTCAGAAACTCACGTTCTAAACAAGACAAGACTACAATCGTAGTGTCCGGAATAACATTTGAGCAACCTAATTGGTGAAATAAACATCGTTTTTAGAATTTGTTTATTATTATTCAACTAGTGGTTGAATCTGGATAGTTTATTAGTTAGCCACTTATTCAATATGCAGATTAAAAGACATCGTTCTGTTTCCTGTAATTGTAAATATGGTACTTGAAATGAACACACTTTCACATTCAAGGTCACCTTAAATGATTCAACCAAGAATTTGTACACTTGAATCATTTAGACTGCTGGCCCTTAGCCTATGGATTGGTTTTATTACATATAAAGCAGCTTATTCCATTGGTTAAGCAACACATCCTATTCCTTTTCCTTCCCATGTGAAATGAACACGAGTTTGGCTTTATTAGGAAGATCCAGTCACCCTTCAAGTGAAAAATGTACTTATAGCTTTGTATCTCATGAGATGATGATATCTCGGATCGACAATTTGCCTACAGGTAAAAGATTCGCCAAAATAGTCTTGGGTATGCATTGTTAAAAATCCCACTAAGTATTTGGCCATCGTGGATGTATTAAAAGTTTACAAATATTGTTTAAATATTTAACCCCTTCCGTGCCCTAATGATGTAAGGTACATCAAGAAAAGTGCCACCCCAGGGGCCCTTATGATGTTCCCTGTATGACATTGTCCTTTGATGATTTTGTAGGGGCTGTACACAATCGGCGTGCCACTGCACGTACCTCAGTAAAAGCGGGGGCCTGCCCCTCCCACTGTACGTACTGCAGTAAGGGGGGGCCTGCCTCTCCCACCGCATGTTCCTCAGTAGAGGGGGAGCCCCTTCCCTGTTATATCTGACCTAATGGCCGGAAGCGACAGAGAAGCCCAATGCTACATCCAATATGACAAAAATACACAGTAAAATACTTATATATTCTCTTGAAAAGGGTCACTTAGTTTAACCCTTTGGCCAAAGCATTGTAAGCCTGTGAGCCACGACAAGGCAGACCCAGTTCGCAGGTCCTAACACTACCAGATAAAATACTAATATACCTCTAGTAGGATTAAAATTCTCATTTACCTCTATTAGGATGGAGAGAGAACAACATTGGATCTATATCCAGTAGAATGAAAAAGACCTGCTAACTAGGGCAGTGGGGAGGGGCGAGCTTAAAACCTTGGGAAGGAGGAGCCACTAACCTCCAACAGCTGAGACAGCTGAAAATAAGTTAATAAACAACACACAGAACCCCAGCAAGCTGATTTTAGGAACCCCTGAGGCCCCACAAAATATATGTATATGTGTAAAAAAGGAGAGCTATTGAGTGTGGCAAATGTATACAACAAGCGACAGAGAAGACAAATGCTACATCCAATATGACAAAAATACACAGTAAAATAGTTATACAGGTAAACCCCGTTATAACACGGTCCTCGGGGTCCACCCCGAGACCACCGCGTTAGTAACGGGGTCGCGGAAAAAAAATGGCCGCCGCTTTAGCGCATATTCACCCCGCTACCCCCTGTCACCGCGTGACAGGCCGCGGTGAAGGAGATGGGAGCGGGGATGTCCCTCCGGTCCCCGCTACCCCCTGTCACCGCGTGACAGGCCGCGGTGAAGGAGATGGGAGCGGGGATGTCCCTCCGGTCCCCGCTTCCCCCTGTCACCGCGTGACAGCCCGCGGTGAAGGAGATGGGAGGGGGGATGCCCCTCCGGTCCCGGCTTCCCCCTGTCACCGCGTGACAGGAGATGGGAGGGGGGATGCCCCTCCGGTCCCGGCTTCACCTTCTCCCCACCGTTGTCCCCGCTGCCTGCGCAGGAGATGGGGGGGGGGGGAGCGGGTGCTGGTGTGTGTGTGTGTGTGTGTGTGTGTGTGTGTGTGTGTGTGTGTGTGTGTGTGTGTGTGTGTGTGTGTGTGTGTGTGTGTGTGTGTGTGTGTGTGTGTGTAAGTGTGTGTGTAAGTGTGTAAGTGTGTGTGTGTGTGTGTAAGTGTGTGTGTAAGTGTGTAAGTGTGTGTAAGTGTGTGTGTGTAAGTGTGTGAGTGTGTGTGAGTGTGTGTGAGTGTGTGTGAGTGTGAGTGTGCGTAAGTGTGTGTCAGTGTGTACCCTTACCATCTCCTTTCCCTGTGCTGCTGGTCCCCTACCTGGTCAACCCCTCTGTGTGGAGTCGGATCCTGGGGTTGTAAGTAATTGCAGGCTCCAATTAGGGACAAATAAACTGGGGCCAGCGACAGACTGGTGTATTATGGTCCTTTCCCCGCGGGGTCTCTCGGTACTTGTAGTTCAGGCTCCACTATGTTTACAACCTGTGTGTGTGTGTCAGTGTGAGCAGTGTGTGTGCAGTGTGAGCAATGAGCAGTGTGTGTGCAGTGTGAGCAATGAGCAGTGTGTGTGCAGTGTGTAAAAAAAAAAATTTTTTTTTTTTTTTTAAACGGAAGCCACGGGAAAACCGCGTTATAACGAGGCGCGTTATAACGGGGTTTACCTGTATATTCTCTTGATAATGTGATCATTCCAAAGAGAGGGTCACGTGATCAGCAAGTGCCGGCGGAACCGTTACCACGGAGATGGTGCGACCCTCTGGCACTGAAAGCAGCAATCCTGGCAGCCTTTTATTTTGTTTAACTTTTTTGGTTGCGCCTAAAGGGTCCAACGGAGGTGAATCACTTTATTTTTAGCTCACGGCCCCCCTGGTTCCCGAGATTGATACCGGTGTGTCTTCCCCCTCCGGGGGAAACAAAATGGCTGTGCAAAACTCATGGGTCCATATGAAGCTGCAACATCATCCATTGCTGCTTCCTATTAAATTGCTATTTAAATCCCCTGGAGAAAGCAGTAAGCAGCAATGCCAGTAACTTCACCTGTAAGTATCTTGGAAAGGGGGGGGGGGGGTCAGTGGAGCGGGATCTAGCACGGGCCCCCAGTTTCAATCCTGTAAAAAAAAAAGTTGCCTAAATTGCTGCTTTCCAAAATAATAGAAAAAAAAGCTTTGTTTTTCTTGCAACACCGGTCAGCTAGGTGTATCCCGCCAGCAAACGACTTTCAACAAAAACTTTCAGATGGACTTAGCTCACTTGTTTAATCTCCCCTCTTTAATCAGTGGGTGGCTCCGTGGACGGTTTTACACCTTGTGGGTTTGGAGGTGCATATTAAGTCATACTTCTATCACTGTATATTCCAGCATTTGCAAGTACAATAAGTACACCTTTTGAGGACCACACCAGCCATTAAGATGTCGTACTGTATATGGGAATCTATGGGTTAACCGCATTGTATGTATATGTTTTATTTATATAGCGCCATTAATGTACATGGCACTTCGCAGCAGTAATACACGTGACAAGCATATAAATAACACATAATGGGAAGAAGTGACATTTAGGGTCTCTGCCCCGAAGAGCTTACAATCTAAGGCATTGTGCCTTTGACTTCCCTGTAACTCGTATGCTAATTCTTAGAGTGTAAGCTTTTGTGGCAGGGTGTTTGTTGTTCATTTGCATGATGGCGCTGAGAGAAAAAACAGATTCTCACCGTTCAGACATGAATCATTTTATCACTGTATGTTTTTCGTCAAACAGTGATTGTTTGAGAATTTTACCAGCCAGAATGCCTTATTTACCATGTCGGCTTACATTAACAATTCCTATCTGTTCTTCTTCACGTCCTTGTCGCCTCCCTCCAGATTACTAATAATGACCACAAAATGCTCAGCGTGTCCATTATACCTGTTTAGCGTGTAATGTTTTGCTAGGAAAATCTGTTGTGTCCTCTGCAGCTCATTATCTGCTATAAGTGAAACACAGTGTAATCTAATATGGCATTGTATTGAAGTGAAATATGTCATCTCATTTAGCAGCCTTTTGAGAGTCATGTCAAGTACATAATAAAAGGAACTAATTATTAAATCATTTAAAAGTAGGGGGGGGGGGGAGTGCTCCACTCCTTGGTGTAAAACAGAATAATCCTAGCCATTAAAAAAAAAAAAAAAAGCATTTTAATTTCCATTTCCATCTATTTTGTCATTGCTTCAGCAATAAAAAATTTTTTATATGTATTTATTTTTGTCTAAAAATAACCACAGAAAACATGTTTTGACCATAGCATTCATTCTCAAGTCAAAAGGGGCATTACTTTTATTTTTTTTTATATCATCCACGGCATCGAAATATTCAGCACGTCGCAGATGTTCATGAATAATGTCCATTTAAAGCGGCTGGCAAAGAGCGCTGGTGAGTTGGCGAGATGAATTAAATGTTGGGGGGATCTGACAAGCAGCACGCTGCTTTGTGATCATTCCAAAGTTCTAATAAACTCCCTCACCTTCTCTGCCTGCCACTAATGAAAGAGAATAGGTTATTGCACCTCTGGCTATGTTCTTCGCCTAATGACTCCTCCAAAGGCATATTTATGAAGAAAAAATTAACTTTGAATGAGGATTGAATTGGTCCTGACAGCCTGATAGACTGTGACACAGATTCTATGGCAAAACAGACGTAGGCCTAATTATCAATATTTAAAGCAAAGTGATGAAAATAAGCATTAAGTGATGAGAAAGGCAGTCTTAATACAGTCGGCAGTAACCAGGATACAGGCAGTCTGTAGGGAGGTCGGCCCTGATTGCTATTACTGCATTTTATCTGTCTTTTTTTCCTTCTTCTACCTTTCTTCCCCACGTCGTCCCTTTTCAGCTGCCTTTTCTTTTCCCTTTACAGATCTGACTGGTATGTATGTATGTCTTTATTTATATAGCGCCGTTAATGTACATAGCGCTTCACGGCAGTAATACACGTGACAATCATATAAATAACAAATAATACAAATAACAGATCATGGAAAGAAGTGCTTCAGACATAAAAGTAACATTTAGGAAAAGGAGTCCCTGCTCCGAAGAGCTTACAATCTAATTAATGTTAATATTCTTGAGAGAGTCTCGATGTTGCTCCTTCTCTGGAGATGTTTGTTTAATATTTAACTTATTTAGACGAAGTGCTTCTCCTAGGTGTATATATTTTGTGGCATAAACGCAATCCGCTATATTTCTGTGTATTTTCGCTGCCCACCAAAACATTGCGTTTATTACACACTAATCTGCATTTTCTAGCTAGATGACTCCAGTTTCATAATTAGACAATAATTTAGAGATGGATGTTGGTAATTAGAACTCATAATAAGCCTGTGTATTTATTTCTTTAAAAGCGCCGTTACAGCAGAGATGGAAAATTCACTAGAACTCAGTGGGTATCAATTAGAGGCAACATTACTCTTGTGAGGTTTAAAACCTTGACTGTTAATGTATGGAGGTGGTAAACACTAGATTTCTGTTATTTATGAATCTGTGTAGTAAGCATAATTTTACCATGCGTTCTGAATTCTCAGGACTTTTTTGTATGCCAATAGCTTATAGGGGTGGTAAAAAAATAACAAATACGCGTATATGTTCAGTATGCCTCGTTGCGCCCATGAGAACACTGTTGAATGACTTTTTATTTATGCATAATTATGAATTTTATGTTTTTAAATACATTATCCAGGAGGCTCACAATTAGGGTTGCCACGTGGCTTCTCCAAAAATACTAGATACAAGGGTGAAAGTTGCGACACGCTCGACACACATACACACACCCCTCCCTCTCACCTCTTACGCTCCATGCGGTTTCCTTCTCTCCTTGGCCCCACCCCTAGGCTCCTGACACCACCTGATTGGCTGCTGTTGGGTAATGCAGGCAATCAGGATGAATGAAGCAGCCCAGCCCCCCAGCAAATGCCCTGCTTTCTCCCGAGTCCCCCCAAGCCAGTCAGGTCACTATGTCCAGAGAGGTAATACCGAAAACGTGCATGTCCAGTATTACCTCTCATATTTTACTGGACAGTTCGGTTCAATACTGGACACCTTTTATTTATTTATAAAAATGTTTTACCAGGAAGTAATACATTGAGAGTTGCCTCTCGTTGTCAAGTATCTGCTGGACACAGAGTTATAACAATACATGGTTACATTAAGTGAACAGGGTTATACAGTCAATTCACAGACATTTCATGGACAGATAGAGTTGGAAAATTGGGAAAGGGGATAAAAGGACCGGCGAGTTTCAGATTGAACTAGAGAAGCTTTAACATCACCAAACATCAGTGAACGTTCGCAAACGGTTCACAATAGCAGTTTCTTGAACATTATACTATTTGGAAATTCCCCTTCATGTTAACCGCCTGCTCGCCAAGTCTGCTTCAGTCCAGTTTCATCTTTGTTGTTTGACAGAGATAACGGGAAAATGTGTCTAGTTGCCCTGGAAAATAGGATGGCGGTTAAGGTTGACCCTTGATGGTAATTGACAATCTATGCTTTTTCAGTTTTCTCTATTTTTACACATAAAAGTCCACTGGAAATAACACCACAAGCTGAATGTATCCAGTATTCAACCTATTCATTCATAGAAAGTGGCATTTTTTTTAGTTTTTTAGATGGGGATATGATTGCTATGGCAACTGGGTATAAGGGTGTGAGTGTGAAGAGACCGAGGTTGAGACTCTCACAACGAGAGCAAGACGAATAAGGAAGGAAGGAATTCCCAAGGTTAAGAATAAGTGGCCTTGAAAAAGCAACCAGGGGACTTGCAACACATTGAATAACCATTAAGATGTCTAATATAAGTTATTTGAGAAATCTGGCGATTTTTTTTCAACTTGTAGGAAAAAGTTTGTTTATTTTCCCACTTCTGTTTGAGTGTTCTCTGCTCACATGAATCACTGTGCTGATTCTCTAAAGATTTGACATGTTCCTAATCTTGAGTGATAGAAAACACATCTTAAAAGCGAATTCAGCTAACAATACCAGTCAGTGTTAAGAAGTCTTAGCAGGTGATGGCACTGGCTCGGAAGTGAGGAACTCCAGTTCCCAAGTAGACATGTCACCTATTTTTAGTTTCCTTAAGATGTTGCTGTGGGATAAAGTGATGTCCCCCCAAAACATGGAATGGTTTTTTTTTTCGGGCGCACCTGAGTGTTAAATGAACAAATCCCGACAAGCAGAGCCAATACTGAGATGACTGTATACAAGTTCATTATTCTTGCTGCGCCACCTAGTGTCACTTCAGAGCACAGTTTATATAAAACTGTCGGATATAAGACTGAATATTATTACCGAGGGACATATTTGAACAGTTGAATGCAGTTGGGACCTTTTACATGGCTTGCTTTTTAGGCTCCATGTTGTGCTGCTTCTTAACTTATAGCAACATGGGCAGCAGGAATCCCAGACCCTGTCCTGTGTGCTTGGGGAACAGAAAAACAAGATTGGAAGTTGTGTTGTGCAAGTACATGTGATTGTCATTTACTGTGGGGTTTGCCTATTTGGTTTGAACGGAAAATGTCTGTCGCTCTCAGGATCAAATCTATCTGAGTCAGGTGGACATTTCAGGTTCTCTTATAGCAGGGAAAAAGTGCACAATTTTTCGGGACGATCCCCTTCATCGTGTGTAGTGAGGTTTGTCCTTTGAGCAGTTCATTTGTTGGACGACTCTTACTGACAGCTGATTGGAGAAGAGGCTGAACCGCTGTGTAATAAAGGGTGCTCCACGGGAACACTTTCTTGCCTATACTTGAAATGATACTACATATTTTAACCGTTGTGCTGCCGGAGGGGCTTATTTAGGATGGTGTGACTGGGTGCCTGCGTGTTATTGTGATACAAATATGCACGGCAAAGTGGAATTGCCTTGTTCTCAAGAATCAGCACACACTCCACGGTTTTTCAGACGTTCCTCAGGAAGTGGACCAGAACCTGTTGGATCAGGGGCGGCCAACTCCAGTCAGGGTTTAAGGAGATCTCTGCTTCAGCATAGGTGGCTCATCAATGACTGAGCCACCTGTGCTGAAGCAGGGATGTCCTTCAAACCTGACCTGTTGGTGGCCCTTGAAGTGGAGTTGACCACTCCTGTATTAGATAGTCACGGTGCTGCCGTAAATAGTGTTCTGTAAGTCTAAATTAGTCATGTATGTCACGGCCCTGAAAATGGCTTTATATCAAGGTCAATTTAAAATTGCTGTAAATCATGTAGTTCAATGGCATTTCTTGTCAATACTCAGCTCACAGCAGGGAGCTGTAACAAAGTTTCTGTGATGTAATCTCCGCTGAAGAAATATAGCCATCCGTGCTTTAAGCATTGGGATCAGCAGGCGCTTTTCAAAATTATGAAAGTGGAAAACTGGCCGATTACACGGCTGCTGAAAAGGCTTCCAAAGGCCACAGAATGAAAAGTGACTTAAATGAATGTTATAAAGCCAAAGGTAGAGACTTAATGCTGGCACACTGGATTGGGGAATTTTATTTTTTTAATGGCTGAAATTATTTCCATTCCATATGGAATCAGATTTACTCCTAATATAATATATTTCCATGCATGGTTGGAGCCATAGAAATAAGAATATACTGTATATCTGCAGCACTGGATGGAATCTATGGAGATATTTGTTTTATTATTTTTCTTAAGGGAAGTGTTAAATCATGCTATTTTACAAATCAAATCTGTATCCCCGCAAATGGTGGCAATATTTTTGTAGGAGACCAATATCATGGTCCATCACTTAGGTGTTTTATATTAACAAACAACACACTTCCCAAGTCAGCAGGTCTTTTTCATTCTCCTGGATGTAGATCCAATGTTGGTCTTTCTCCCTCCTAATAGAGGTACATGAAAATTGTAATTCTAATTGAGGTATATTAGTATTTTATCTGGTAGTGTTAGGACCTGCAAACAGGGTCTGCCTTGTCGTCTCTCGCAAGCTTACAAAGGTTTAAACTAAATTACCCTTTTTCAAGAGAATATATAGTATTTTACTGTGTATTTTTGTCATATTGGATGTAGCATTGGGCTTCTCTGTCGCTTGGTGTTTTATATTATGCACATTTTCACCACAATGTTATACCTTTATATTATTATGAATATATTATTATTATGCTTGCTTTTCTTATACAGCCCTCACGGTGTACGCAGCTATTCGTCATACAGCTTACAATCTCATTCTGATGCTGGCATCACGGGGGGAAAAAGTGACTTGCCCAAGTTGACACTGGGCTCACCCACTTCAAAGGCAGTGACAGTAGCACTGAGTTTCTCCTCCAGATGCTCAAGTAGACAGAGAGGAAATTATACTATACATGAAGGGGGGGGTGCCATTTGGTTGAACCGCTTCTGTGCCAGATGGTCCTGCCACATCCGTGGCCACGCTGCTCTCCGGCACTGACTGATCATGTGATCCATTCCGGGTTCCAGGTGCCGAACCGACCTGGAACCTTGAATGGATCACGTTATCGTTCCAAAGAAGAAGGGGAGAGTCTTCCTCACCCCCTCCCCCCCTTTCTTCCCCCATGGGTAGTTTGTGACCGCAAACAACCCCGTACAGAAATTTGCTAATGGTGATGACATGCAGTATACGGCACAAGGGCCTCTCAACTGGCACTTTCCGTCACATGCACTGAAGGGGTTAAGGGACTTTTTTACTTTGCATTTTCCTCCTCTCTTTTCTCATAGATACAATGCATGAGATTTGGGGATCAGCAGTGTCTTCAGATGTCACCATTTCTATGAATAAATGAAAACATGGCTAGTATTTTTCTGCATTTATTTTCCCCCATTTCTACACGTACCATATGAGCTGAAGCTCGTGACTCTATGTACTGTACATCTGCTGTAAGAAAATACAATGATCATTGACTCATCCATTGTCCTAACATTTTTAATGCAAATATATATATTTGTGGAGTTGCTCTGATTAACTCTGTCTATTATTTAATTGCATGGAATTGCTCTGCTTTCCTTATTATTTTGTAAATGTCGCCTACAGATCTAGAAACAATGTCATCATTAAAGCCTAGCCACTTACCTTTAGCTAGTAATTGCCATATCATACAGTCTAACTACTACTACATTGCTACTATTTCCCCATAACCTTGAGATAGGGACTGGCCTGCCTAGTGGTAAAGCCAATAGTCTTTGATATGGGAAAACCAGTCAAAGATTTATGGGGCTATTCATTAAATCACTAACTACTATACTAGCCAACGTTATTAAACTTTGTCCTCAAGGGCCACCAACAGGTCAGGTTTTCAGGACATTTCTGCTTCAACACAGACTCAGTCGAAGACTGGTTCAGCACTGCTGAGCAACTGATTGAGCCCCCAGTGCTTAAACAGGGATATCCTGAAAACCTGACCTGTTGTTGGCCCTTGAGGACTGGAGTTGGCCACCTCTGAATTAAACCCTTCAGTTAGAGCTTTTGATCCTTGTGAGTTCTCTTCCTGCATCTCAAATTGGGAGACCTCGAACTCTCGTCAGTACAGAAATGAATGTTATTATATTTGTATCTGTTCACGCTTGGGTAATAAGAGAAGGTGAACACCATGTCACTTGATTACTGGGCTCAATGACCACCATGGACCCATGGTCTGAGGTTTTGCAACAGATTGAGAAATGGGCAGCCAAGTCATCAAAGTTTGCTTCTGCTCCCCCACTATATCTTTTGGTTCAGGGGTCTCTGTGGAACACTTAATCACTCTATACATTGTCTGTTTGCCCGTTTCAATCTTTTGAGCTTCTGGGATTTTCTTGTGCAGGACAACAGTGGAAGAGTCCATGGTTCAGGAACAAACTTTGTCTGTTGTAGGAATGCCTGGGATAGATAACTATAACTACTGACAGGAAGCAATCAGTCAGCCAACCCCTGGTCAGTCAGGAATCAGTCAGCCAACTTAAAATGTCACTATTACTCACTTGGCTCTTTTCCTAATACTGTATAAGGACGGGTTCTCCAAGTACTACAGAAGGTATCCACAATTTATATTTGTGTATAGCTTGTCCTCCTGTTTACTGTTTTATCATTAAGCAGAAAACACCTTATTAACAGTGAGCAGCAACGTTTTGGGGTCTCCAGCTCACCTTTATCAAAAATGTATGTTCCCTTTGGGTTTTTTTTACGTGAGTTTTATTTTAGGAACCACAAGGATTCCTGGAATAACATTGCTTGGATCTTATTATGGCGGGGGGGTGGGGGGTGGGGGGGGGGCATTTTCATGCAATGGCTGCATTAGCTTCTTTACCGCAGAAGGGTCTGCAGTGTTGCATATTTGTGTATTCGGGGAAGGAAGAGTTAACAGGCTTTTGAGCCAAGTTGGATGAGATCAGAGGGTAAGTGGATTACTGGACATGCAATGTTATGTAGGCAGTGATGGTTTTATTAGTAGATGGTTAATTCTGGGCTGTGTTCCAAATGCTGTGGCTGTGGGTAACGTGGCTTTTCACTCTGATATTAGATTGGGGAAAGTCTTGTGTATATGTTAAGAACTATTTCAGCTCACATTTAGGTGTGCTCCTTATGGGGAAATGGAAGAATATTTTCATGTTTTAATTATTAGCAAATGTGAGCTTTTACACTTCATTTGCTGACCAATGGCTCTGCAATACAGCACATTAACCCTAAGACTGACTTTTACAGTTTTTAACCTTTGCACATGTCCACATAACTAAGAATCTGCTTCCATTTTCATACATTGTCCTTTGCAAACAAAGATATCTTGTTTGGCAAATGTAATGCCCCAAGTGAAGAAACTTTAAGAAATCCTCACCTAATTCTCACTTGAATGTATTTTTTGCCCTTTCTACAGTATTTCACTTTTTAAATGGGCTTTACCTTGAGATGCGGTTGTCCAACACAAGAAATGAGATACGTCAAGATAAAAATGCTTGTATAAAACTGTAAAGAAAGAACGCAATCTAAGAAAAAATGAGCAGGGAAACCCGGCTAAATGAAAATCTGGATTGGAGAACTTGGCTGGGAATTCTGTTGCATCAGCACATGTGGAACTTTTCCTCCTATCTTAGACGCATCTTGAAATTTCTAACCTTCATTGTGACCGGTGAACATTTTATCACTTATTATTTGCAACCTATTTTTTTCTGCAAAACTTTTTTTTTACTGTAAAGTTACCCTATGCAGTGTACGAAGAAATTGGTTTCACAAAGAAAAAATGTGTTTTTTCCCCTTCATACAACACACAGAAGCAGACTGAACTTGCGGCTGCTGACTACCCCTGTCCCATTCCAGTGAGACCACCTGTGATCCCTTATAAATACTGTATAGCCGAGGTGGGCAAACCCTGTCGGCAATCGCCACAAGTGGCGAATTGGCCAGGAAAAGTGTGGCGAAATGGGCATGAAAAGTGTGGCTACATTGAAAAATAGGTTGCCCACCTATGCTGTATGTGAACATGTCCGTATGAAGTCACTAGTAGTATATTTAATCTGGCACAGAGAATCTCTGCTCATGTTACTATTTACACTATTGAAGGCATAAGGAAATAATACGACTAGTCCAGTGTTTTCCAACCTTTTTTGGTTAAGGAACCTTATAATTATATTGTGAAATTCTGAAGAACTCCTACCCTCTCTAATAGCGCGTCTGAGATCAGATGCATTGTAAGGAACCCCAACCCTCTCTAATAGCGCGCCTGAGATCAGATGCATTGTAAGGAACCCCAACCCTCTCTAATAGCGCATCTGAGGTCGGATGCATTGTAAATTTCTCTGTATTTGGTACAATTTTCAAATGACCTGAAAATTGCAAGGAACCCTTTAAGGATGCCGAGGGAACCCGAGGGTTCCTAGAAACTTCGGTTAAAAAAACATGGGACTAATCCAATGTCATGAAGAGCGTGACCATGTGTGTTCTCAACCTGAGGACTTCTGAATTCAGAGCATTGCGGTGGCCATTAAAAGACAAAACATGATATTATTTTAATCAGTGTGGGTGGCCCAGGGAGGTTTTTTTGTTACAAGGTATATGTGAAATCTGTTACCTGAAGTTTATAACTTTACTTGTTCCAAATGTATCCCACTTTGTAATTCATGCCAATAAAGGATAATCCGTTTGGTGAAGCAAGAAGATGTGCTTCATC
This sequence comes from Ascaphus truei, assembly GCF_040206685.1. Taxonomy (NCBI): domain Eukaryota; kingdom Metazoa; phylum Chordata; class Amphibia; order Anura; family Ascaphidae; genus Ascaphus; species Ascaphus truei. The sequence goes on from NC_134496.1 coordinate 39,710,816, forward strand.
AGCCTTAAACGACTTATTCCTTCTGCTCTCTTTATTTGTCTAGCCCCGTTCTCAATGTTGGCCTTAAATGAGTATTGAAAGGTATCATTGCAATATATTAGAACATTTAGTTGCTACAAAGACGAGTGGTTTCACTTTAAACCAATGGTTAGCAAACTATTGTTTAACATATTAACAGAACTTACCGTACCAATGACTTTACAGCTGCGTCAAAGTTTAAATACCTATACTTTAATCATGCCTATATCGAATTTTCCATTGTTTCCAGTATTCAATAATGTGAGACGCTGTTAACAATGTCTTCATTTCCATTCACTTGAATGCAAGTTTACACATTAACTATTCATTAACCGCTTTCCACCATATTTTGAAAGGGGTCCTTAGTTCAAGGTAATTGTTTGCAATTCTTCGATATATTACATTTTTAGGGTGAAGAATGTGCTTTTTTTTCCCTCTTTGCATTTGTGCCTCTGTTCACCAACCTGTGGCCTTGAAGACTCAGGACTGAGGGTGGGTTCCACTTTATAGGACCTGGAGGTTAGGGAACCCCGGGTCCGACCAGTTATTAAGGGACTGTTTTTGGAAATAGCCAAGATGAGCCTGCAACCTATTGCTGTTCAACACCTTGTAGATCCTTTCAACATTACAGTGGTGACAGTTCTGCTTTTTCATAGAGTAATCTGCAGCTGTGTAAGGCTTAGTGGAATAAAAGGATTGAGCCAAGATCATTTTTTTTCTTGTTCATTTAATTATGATATTATTCAAAATATCCAACTCTCTTTATTTGTATAGCATTCCAATGAATTCTCCTTGTAAAGAATCACGTTTGTAGGAAAGGGCAAACTCGCATAGTAGGAATAGATCAATCAAATTCAAGCATGGGTAGTTTATTGAATCTAAATTGTGCCCAGTTGGGCAAAGATCTATATGTGAGCCATCCATCTTGTCTTGATAATGGAGGCTCTCGAATTCCACCTGATGTTTGCAGTATTAAATTTCAGTCTAATGAGCTCTGCTAATACATATTGAAGATGGTTGTAAGGAGCGGGCTGTGAATCTAAGCGGGATAATTTGAAAGAAGCACAAGCTTAGCCTTTAACATGACTCAAGGGGTACATCTACAATTACACTGATAACCACAATTATATTTAAATGGAATTTCGATTAGACTTGTTTTTCTACCAGGGAGAATAAAGTGGGAATGAACTAAATGTCTTCACAGTTTAGAATTGTTTTATCATTATTATTATCTGGTCTAATGGGTTCTTATGAGACTGCTTAAGCCAGGGGTGAGCATCTCCAGTCCTCAAGGGCCACCAGCAGGTCGGGTTTTTGGGATATCCCTGCTTCAGCATAGGTGGCTTAATCTTTGACTGAGCCACTGATTGAGCCACCTGTGCTGAAGCAGGGATATCCTGAAAACCGCACCTTTGGTGGTGGTCCTTGAGAACTGCAGTTGCCCACTCCTGGCTTAAGGGAATATACAGCATATATAAAGGATTTCTTGCCCCCCCTTTTTTTTTTGTTTAACAGGCCGCACTGAAAGAGTTAAAAGAATCAATCATTTAAAAAAAAAAAAAAAAACAGTCACCGTCCCGGGCCTTAACATGGTTAAAAAAAATAATAGAATTTGGATGTGGTACACATGGAGACAATTACTGTTTCTCCGAGAATGCTACAACCTGTGTGCGAAAGTGTGGGCACCCTGATTAGCATCAGATCCGACTGGCACAAGACTGGCACTCCTGTATGTGAGCAGGGCCACACCTTGCCACAATGAGATTGGTCGGTCTGAAGATGTCACAGTTGAGACACAGGGTAGGCAATATCGTTCTCTGTTTTCCCTTTTTACTTTATTTTACTCTGTATATCCTTCTCTTTTTTTCCTCTGTGTGTCTAGACCGTTTGTTTCCCGTCCCACCTTCTTTTTAGTTTCCCCCTAGCATGTATGGGTGTAATTAAGGGGGACTGAGAGAGACTATCTGGGGCTCACTTGTAGAGGTGCAACATGTTAGTGTGACTGTTGCAGGGAACATGCAACCACACACGCGGGTTCTCTTGATAAGGCTTCTTTATTGAGCCTTAAAAACATACAGCACACAAAACAAAATAGTTTCTCTTCAGCATACAAAAACAAAATAGCTTCTCTTCAGCAGACAAAAACAAAATAGCTTCTCTTCAGCATAGAAAACAAGGCAGCTTCTCTTCAGCATGCAGGACACAGTCAGTTCATCACACATGTACTTTGAAAACAGACCTTATAGCAGTAATCTCTTCAGTATTTCAGTCCTGTCTCCTGACCAGCTAGCCTGCATGTGTGTACAGCCTGGGGGTTTAAAACACCTTGATTATGCAGCTGGGGTCAGACTAAGAAGCCCTTCTCAACTGAAACTTAACCTCGTCACTGCTGCACTGCAAGCCTAAACATAGGTTTGCCAGGTATATGGCTGGTGACGTTCATTCACCCTGTCACAGTGACATCTTGCTGGTGGCTCCCTCTTATGTTTACCCTAGCAGTAAGTTATGATGCTGTTGTTATGTCCCCATGTGCAGCTCCCTTTTCCGTACCCCTTAAAAATCTGAAAATAGACAGTTTTGAAAAAAGTTAAACCTGTTCAAGCCAGACGTAACAAGCCTATGAAGAGACGTGACACCCTCCAGGTATCAAAATGAGCGAGATCTGGGGCTTCTGAACCAAAAAAACTTTTTTTTTTGTGGCAAATGCTGAATTCGGTAAGTGAGATTCTGTGGATGTCTATAAAGCGGCTTGTCACGAACGTCCCGCCTGTGTTCACGTGTTGTGTGCACGTGAAAGGGGTTAAACCATCCAGCTATCCAACTGACTCGCCTCCATGCAGAGCACTCAAAATTAGCAATAACTCCCCAAAGCAATCACGCTACACCTCAATACGCTTCCACCACCAAGAATAATTTAAGTTTAATTTCTGCCCCTCAGGAGTCCTTGGCCCTATTTACAGGAAAAATCTGTAATTAACACACCAACCCAATGTAGCAAAGTGTGTCCGAAAAGAATCGCTTAAGAAAAGGTGCTAGGTTCAATTTGAGCCTGAAGACCGTACTTATTACATTTTGGAATTAAATATATGAAAAGTGGTATAGTGCTTGTTTACAGAAAAGGAATGTTACAAAGACATGCAATATATAAATGCAGACCGTTTCATAAAATAAAATGACAATGCAGAGAAGCTATACGTCAGAGTTTTTGACGTAGAAAGATATGAGGACTCGCGTGTTATGGATAGTACTCTGTTAGGGTGACCATATTTTTCCCACGACAAATGTTAAGCAAGCACGGTGGGTGCTCCCTGGCCACGCATGCGCCGCGGGTGCTTGGCATTCGCGCACGCCGAACAGCGACAAGCCAACACGAGTGATTGGCATCTGCCGGCCTCACATGCATAATGGGTGCCGGCTTATAACCGGGACATTCAGGCGGATTTCAGGACACTGGGATGGAGGGCAATAAAAGGGGGCATCTGTCCCCACTACTCTGTTAGATTCTACTTTTCTTACTCAAATGCATTGTTTTTATGCCCTAAACTTTGCCTCTGTGACCAGGACAGGCCACCCTTTTTGTGGCTGTATCTTATCTCCCACTCATCACTCTTTTGTGACATTTATGGCTGGTAGAGAGAATGATTTTCCGCTCAAATGAATCAGCGGCATTAAAACACCCTGTAACACTCTCCCCATAACCCCTAGAATAATGCTTCCCTCGCCGTTGAATTCATATGATTTGAATCCACGTCAAGACATCTGTCTTGAGGGGGCTAAGAGGAGGGAAAAAATGCGTGACATATGCAACACAGACAACCTATCGTAACTAATATTATTGCACCTGCCTAATTTTGCCTGCCACAAAACTATATTTGTTATCCCTTTGAATTACATGGTATTTTTGTGATCATACGTTTTGAAATCTGTAAGAAAATGGAGTTGGCTCTTTCGTTCGCCCACTATTGCTAGAACGCCTTGCAGATAATCTAGAGAGAGGGTAAATTCTCCGGTACATCTGTACACTTTCAACAGTCACCACTACTACAAACATATTGGAGTGTTTGTTGTTGTTTTTTTGGCCTATTAATGCAAAGATCAGGTTAACCCAGGTGACCTCATAGGAGACAAAATAATAGGTATTTTAAAACTGAAAGTTAACCCCTTGGTTGCTGTATGGTTAACATAAGTGAATAGGTTAAAGCAGGGGTGGCCAACTCCAGTCCTCAAGAGCTACCAACAGGTCAGGTTTTCAGGATATCCCTGCTTCAGCACAGGTGGCTCAATCAGTGGCTCAGTGAAAGACTGACCAACCTGTGCTGCAGCAGGGATATCCTGAAAATCTGACCTGTTGTGGCCCTTGGGGACTGGAGTTGCCCACGCCTACCCTATTACATACCTGGTACGTCATGGGCACTTGCTAATTTTATACAGGTAGATCGGGCGGCCAGCCCAATGGAAGAGGGAGTGAAGCCCCCTCCACTTCCATTTCTGGCAACCACAGACCAACCGCTATGTGATCGCTCCAAGAGCACTCTGTTGCCGGACCCCCAGCACTGTAAAAGTTCAAATTGGATAAGTGGAATTTGTGCACCATTTGTAAAGTATCTTAACACCAGACTTATCTATGGAATCTTTAGTGCAGCAGGTTAGGGAATTCCAACATAGGAAGCTAAAAGTGACTTACCAGCAGCTTAAACTGTGTGATGTTTGAGAGTCTCTTGGTTTATGCACATTTTGTTGTGTGATTGGAGGCATTTGTCACCATAGCCTTATTCTGTGTGCTTTATCATTTAAACCCTGGAGTTTTAGATGCTGTTAAAGCAACATAACACGTAGCATTGCACAATTATTATTATTATTTTTTACAAATAATTAATTACAGGATTGAAGCAGGGGGTCTCCGGAGCTGAACTGTGTTTAATGTCAGCTCCGGGGACCACCCGCTTCCAGAGATACTTACCTCCGTAGGGGTTTGCCGGAATCTGCAGCTAGGGAATTTGTGTGCCTAACCAAATGGCGGCTTAAATGTCCCACAGGCCACTAGGAATCCCTTGCGGCTTCCTATTGGTACCCGTGACCGGGACATCTAAATTTGAAGGAGATACCGGCTCCCCCTGCAGAGTTGTCTCTGGAAGTAGGGGGTTCCCTGAGCTGGAATGAACACACAACGTGTGCAGTGTTACATGTTTTGCTGCTCTCAAGAATAATAAGTGAATGAGCGTATTGCGATACATTTCATAGCAGCCAGGACTAATGGGGCTATATACTTGTGCCTTTGCTAAATTAAACATTTCGCAATAAATAATTAACCCAATATTCTTAAGAAAAATAGTGATTACTTTTCTTCTGAGCGTTTCTACGCGGCACCTTGAAACCCGCGTAGTCGGAAAGTTCTTCTTCCAGACTTTGGAATCTTTTTCTTCTGACAAGGCAGTACTTTTGAAACTTAATATTTCATCAAGTATAATGCTATTAGAGACTTATTTTCACTTAGTTCACTCATCAGGCAGTGAGATGGCAATAAAAGGCAATGGCTCCTTTGAGACATTAATGCTTTGGAATAAATGATGTGCTAGAACAGAAATTTAATTAATTTACAGAGTATATTGATAGTCCCCTGTTACTGTGCTGTATATTTTTAATCTTCTTTAACATCTGTAGTAAAGTGTTTCAAAACCCCTGCAGTTGAGCAACTAATAGATAATTAAGTAATAAGGGACGAGGTTTCCAGAGGGAAAGAGATTCTTTTAACGAGGGCTGTCAGAAAATGAATAAAGTACTGTTCGTATGATTTATTGTGGAGAAAATATATAATTCTATTATGTGTTAAACTAGAAACCACATCTTTGTAATGTTTTGGAGAACACTGGAGTAATATTTACCCAAATAAACATGCTACGGTGTATAATGGATCTTCTATATCTATGCAGTTCTCACACCCCAAGGAACACTCTGCGACATAGGTCACACGTAATCATACTTCAAATGGCCCTATTACAGTGACCTTTTCCCAGTTGCTTTTAGGCTGGGCCAGTACCCACTACTTTCCTCTCCTTTCCACAGCAGTTCTTCTCTGAGTGTTTGGAAAGATTTAGGGGTCTGTGTACTCACCTTTCATTTTCTCCAGTTGCATCAAAAATTATGTTGTTGTTTTTTTTTTTCCATTAGTTTTGGCGCACAGAAATAGACTGCGTACAAATATATAAATGGTATTTTCTGTATTCAAAAAAGGAGATAATTAGTAAAAATTGTCCACCAAGTTCAACTTGACGCAAACACTAAAAAATACTCCATAGCTTTCGCACGGACTGGGGTTATGTATTAAAACAAAAATGTTTTGGACGCAGCAGGGATGTTTCTTAATATAGGTTAGACATTTTATTTTCACACTGGCTGTTATCAATATTATACTCCTATTTGATATTTATTAATGCTAGTTATAAATGTAAAAAAATATTTGGTTCTGTTTTTATTAAAAATGTATCAATCAGGTAATCAACATGACGGGATGCATCAAAACTCATTTCAAACAACAAATGATGTTGTGTATGAAGTCTTCCATGCGACACTCATTTTTAGGTCGGGATTACGTTTTTTGCACAGAATTTTTTGACGCCACACAAATTGGAAAAATGATCAGTCTATCGGCCCATCTCTGTGGCATTACAGATGGTACGGTTGAGCCCCCAACTTCAACTATTTATTTTTTCATTCTCCATTAAATAAGTATAAAAAGGTTTTGATGGTTTGGGCTTTGTAGTCCGAAGTTATAATGTAGTACTTTTAAAGGGCCTTAATCATGGAATACTGCTGTAAAATAGTGCATTTACAGGCATACCCCGCATTAACGTACGCAATGGGACCGGAGCATGTATGTAAAGTGAAAATGTACTTAAAGTGAAGCACTACCTTTTTTCCACTTTTCGATGCATGTACTGTACGGCAATCGTCATATACGTGCATAACTGATGTAAATAACACATTTGTAACAGGCTCTATAGTCTCCCCGCTTGCGCACAGCTTCGGTACAGGTAGGGAGCCCATATTGCTTTTCAGGACGGGCTGACAGGCGCATGCACGAGCTGCCGTTTGCCTATTGGGTGATATGTCCTTACTCTCGAGTGTACTTAAAGTGTGTGTACTTAAACCGGGGTATGCCTGTATTTATTTGTATTGTGGGATCCAATTGGCAGTAGTATTTATAGAGGCCCTCTGTGCAGGGTCTGTTTAGAACTCTCCTAAAGTGGCCACGTGGCTTTGTCCATTTGACATGAATTAAGTAAATGTTTAACCCCGTTAGGTGTCCGCTCATGTCAGCAAATGTTATGTACATGCATGCAGCCTATGTTGATGTTCCTGATCGTTGCAATGAGATGGAGATGCAGGTCACACTAAGAGGTTGCTCTGCCTAGAACTCATTCCCTATGATGGGCTGAAAAGGATTTGACACTTTGCCCAGTCCAACCCTGAAACCCGTCCTAAGGGGACCTTTTCATGCATTTGGATACAATAATTAGCTTCACACACTATTTATGGATTTACACATTGGGACCACAGCATTTGAGTATATGAAGTAGCCTCTTTTTTATTAGGACCTGGGCCAGATGACTTGATCAAGAACATCAGTTCATCCATAGCGACACTAATATATTTCAACAAATTTAGGGAAGGGCAAAACAACCAGTTGCTGCTGTCATGTAGCCTACAGCTAAATATGTCAAAATATTTTTGCCACTGCTGTCCTCCCGGCCGTGGCCCAATCTCCAGTGCTTCCTCCCTTACCCCGTTAGACTGCGGCCCCTACACCCAGGGCCGTCTTAACAGCATTATAGGCCCCCGGGCAAAGCAGTGCACTGGGCCCTGCAAAATTTCTCTTCGAATGCAGACATGCCAACTCTCCGCTACAAGTCGTAATTTTTCTCCTTCTACCGAGTTAGCGGGAGATTTGAATGTTGAGGCGGGTGATCGGAAAATTAGTGTTAAATTCTGGTCTGTGCATAGATTAGCATGGGGGCCCCTATGCTCGTGGGGCCCCTGAGCAACTGCCCAGCGTGCCCATGAGTTAAGACGGCACTGCCTACACCCTCCCCGCTGCTGGCTGAGAAGTAACTGGGAGCAGGGTTCTACCATCTCTGGTCGTCATCCACCTGCTATGACGATGAAGGACACACATTATTATACAATGGATTGCAACTAATTCTGCTGTGTGTTACTGTTTATACATGCATGTATAGGGCTGCACTGACTCTGATCACTCCAGGCCCTACATCTGTGTTAAACTCATGGGATATTTGTAAATCGGTATTGCTGACCTGAGGACAAGAGAACGCTTGAAAGCTTGTCTTGTAATATCAAGTGTTAGTCCAAATAAAAAAAAGATATCACCTACTAGGGAGGTCCTGTGGGAAGAATATTTAATTCCCTGCATCTAACTAATGACTTTTTAAATTCCTCTCTGCCTCACACTGGGTTCCAATATTGGTCCAATGGGGAGAGCTACATGTCTCCTTGCTGCCCATTACCTGCTGGCGTCTCCAAGGGTACATGCCGTTCTCCCTACCTGCCCCTCTTGTTGGGCACTTCTCATCTATGTGTAAGTGGTGCCGCGCAAACCGCCCCGTCTGTCCTGCTGGGTGCCTCATTTTGGTGTGGCAGCCACATCCTGCAGCGGGCAGCGGCTTCTCTTCATGTCTTGTGATGTTTCAACGTTTCCCTAATTTCCAGGAGGCTCCACAATCACCACCAAGGATACAATAGTCTGCCTTTCAGAAACACGCTGACAAATCTTATCTGATTTGGTTCAGTGACCGAGTCTTCTCAATTGAGAATAAGGTTAACTTGATTGTTTTAGGATTTGTTTGAGAAGTATATTTTACTAGGAGGCAAAAGTATCACATCTTAAATATACCGTTTTTTTTTCTTTATTCAGCAAAAGCAGACGAAGCATTGAGAGCAAAGGAGAAAAGTGCAGAAGAAGCCAGAAAGAAGGAAGAAGGTATGTGTGTGGGGGGATATTCAAATGGTTTGTTTTCACTGACTTTAAAGCAGCAATACAAGTTTCACTTTCTTTTTTATTACAGGATTGAAGCAGGGGGTCTTCCGACCTGAACTGTGTTCATTTCAGCACCGGGGACCCCCTGCTCCCAGAGATACTTGGCTCCATACCTGTGCCGGTATCTATGCAGGCATGGAAATAGTGTGCCTAACATAATGGTGGCATTTAAATGTCCCACGCCAAGTGGGCCAATAGAAAGCTGGGATGTCATCCGGTGCAGCTTCCTATTGGCCTGCATGGCAGGGGCATTTAAACTGAAAAGAGATACCGACACCCCCCTATGGAGATAAGTATCTCTGGAAGCAGGGGGTCCCCGGAGCTGAAATGAACACAGTTCACCTCCAGAGACCCCCTGCTTCAATCTTGTGATAATAAGGTAAACATTTTGTAATAAATTAAACCTGTATTGCTGCTTTCATAACAATATGAGCTGTACAAGCTCTGTATACAAGCACTGTTCACACCTTGAGAATGTATTATGTACACTCCCATCAAAGTTGTATATTTGTATGGATCAGGTCATTTGGGTATAAATAAACGCAAACTGTGATCCAAAGGCCTCCATTACATGTAGTGACGTGCGCTGGGTGGGTAACACTATTGTAACGTCCATTCACTTGGTTTAGGTCACTGCATTGGTCACTGTGCCTAAGGCCGCGCTTATAGTAGCGGAACGTGCTCGCGACCGCTGACGTCACACGTCGCTATAGCGACATTTGCACTTTGGTGCAGGAGACCATGGGAGGGCGACAAGTGGCGGGGGGCGTGGCCCGTGACGTCACACGAGCGGGTTCGCCATTATTGGCTGGACGGCTTCACGTGACGCTGAGGTCACGTGGCTGCCGCACACCAACACAAAATCCACTGATTTCAGCGATTTTGGTCACCATGTCACTGCGCAGCGCCGTCGCGCCCACTATGGGCACCCGCGAAGGACTTCATGCCGTTGTTTTCGCGCTGCATGCCGTCGCTACTATAAACGTGGCCTTACTTTTTGAACTTTATTGTAAAGCTACCTTTCCGATTTACGGGACAGTTCTGTAAGCCAGCGGTATATTGGAGATATAGATCAGGTGCGGCTCTAAAATGTAATCTCTGGCATTTTATTTAATCACCCATGGTTTTGATGAATGTAAAAACAGACTTATTCTTTGCTACCGGCCCCTGGAAACTTGAATATGGGCCTAGCAGCACTAGTGATTTGTTCCTGCTGTAAAGCTGCAGACCAAGCAATAACCTACATGTGTGTTTTTTTTTTAATAACTCTTCTGCTGCACTGACAGCCATTTAGTGAACCCCCAAGCCGAATCTTTGCCGATCGATCACAGGAGAACGAATCGATCGGCAACGTAGCTAATTACTTATCATCGTGTGGATTGTATTGATGCACATATTAAAGGGGAGAAAATAAATATATATATATATATATATATATTTATTTTATTTTTTTTAAACGGCAGCTTGGACTGCTGCTTTAAAGGAAGGGTTATAGATTTAAGAAGTCTTAGAATTTATTCACTACGGTGTGATCGCATTTATAGATTTATTTTGGCTTTTTTTTATATTGATGAATAAAAGGCTTTGCAAAGTCCTCCAGCACTGAAGAAGAAATACTGCAATTACAATGCTCTAACAAAGAAGACAATTCGATAAGGTAAATCTTTGTTATGCTGTAGTACCTGGCATCTCCCAATGGTGCGTCCTGCGGAAAGGTTTGATGTGGATGTGTTCTCTCACTGAAACACATTGGCACATGGAATTTCTACCTACAGTACGTTCCAAAAAAAGTCCAAGGTACAGAGTTCTAATCTTTACGGGCACAAAATATGTTCTAACAACAAACTTTAGTTATGCCGATAGCAATCTTTCCATTAACGTTTTCCAAATACAGGGTCTAAAACACTGAGAAATCAATCTGATTTGTGAAACACAGATATTTTTGGACAAATGGCATCCTTAAAATTATTACAGAGTTTGCTCTATTTTTTGGATATTGGATTTTTTGTTTATGAGTTAGAAACACGATGTTACAGACAGTGTTTGGAACATTGAAGACCTAAACTTGGTATAACAACAAAATTATAAATCTTTTTGTCCTTCCCAGCATTAATATTTAAGAAGATCTATTGGGTTGAATATAGTTAGACTTTCATACCGTTGTAGGTTTGCGTACTTGCAAGCTTTTATTTATCAGTATTTGTGAGTTATTATTCATGTATTAAAAAAAAAAAAAGCAGAAACTCCAAATGCTTTTAATTATCTTTAGAGATTTTATTATAACATAGTTTAAACATTCTTTTGCATTGATCATTAAAAAAAAAAAAAAAAATAACAATTATAACTTTTTCAGTGTAATGAAGAACATTTAAATAATGTTATGCTAAACTGTTCTGGCTTCAAACTACACTGGGCACTCATTTCATCTAAAGAATATCCCTTTTTTCTTTTATGTTAATTTGCTAATTATGTTAGCCAGATATCTAGCTTAATGCATGATGAAGAAACTGATTGCGGATTTAAAGTTGATGAACAGAGACAAAGCTGCAATAATGTCTTTCCTTTATCCGCTCTGGATATCATGCTTATAAATGCTGGATCAGTCGTCCACAGTGCCCCGCTGGTGTGTGAGATGATTGACACAAGACAATCACATCTAGTATTTATCACAGAGACCTGGCTACTAGGATTGACATTCCTTTAGGTGACCTAGTCCCTGACGGGTACTCTGTGTTGCATGTTCCTAGGTGATATTTCAGTCCCATCTTATCTGCACATCCCACCCTGGGTCCAGGGTCAAGTCTTCTGAGTTTGACTATTCGCTGTGCCATGTATGACAACCAAGCTTTGTATTTCACCCTGGTGTATAGGCTGCCCTGACACGGGGTGATTTTGTCTCTCTGTTGTAGAATATGGTCATTCCCACATTACTGGAGTTCCCTCGCGCTGGGGTGCTTGGAGACCTCAACATGTGGGTTGATCACCCAGACAATGCTTGTGCTAGGGATCTTTTGGATACTATGGGATCCATGGAATTTAGTCGATTTGAGCATGGCTCAATACCTGAGCATGGTCATAAACTTGACTTGATCTTCGCACAGGGTGTATCAGTTGGGGAGGTGAAGTTTTCCTCCCACTTATGGACAGATCATAGGGTAATCCAGGCCCCTTAATTGGAGAGTTGGGCCAGAGGCGACTTGGGTACAGCCTAGGAGGCTGCTTGAGCCCATTAGGTTTAGGGCTGCCCTTGAGGCCCATCTGTCCTCATTTGCATTGGGCGACAGCATCTCTGTCTGCATAGAGAAGTACAACTTGGCTCTCCATGCAGCCACGACGAAGTGGCCCCTCTTCGGAGAATGTCTGCTTGCAGACCCACAAGTGCGCTGTGGTATTTTCACGACCTCTGGGACCTGCGGCAGGTTCTCCAAAGGAAAGAGCATTGGTTGTTGAGAAGCTGCCAGGATACTGACCGGAGAGCCTTGAAGGCATATCATTGGGTGGTATAAGTGTGCTATCTTCAGGGTGAAGAAAGCCTAGGTCGACCTGAATATCAACTCCGTGAGGAATTGTGCAGCAAAACTCTTCAGGATGGAGAGTGGTCCTCCATTGTGGTTTGTTCAACTGAGGAGCGATGAGGTGAAATTAATCGACTATTTGATAAGATCGCACACATCGGTGCTGCTTTTTGTCCCCTTGTGGACCCCGTAGTCTGCCTCACACCACAAGTAAAATGTGGTTTGGAAGAGTTCAGCATCATCTCAATCCCGAATTTCCTCTAAATCACAGCTGGGATTAACTGAACCACTTGTGTAACCTGGCTCCCTGTCCATCATTGCTCCTGAAGAGACCAATGATGCAGTGGCCCTGTGGTTGGTGGAGATGATCAATAGATCTCTCACTGTGAGGGAGGTGCCAGTGGCCTTGAAAAAGGCATTGTTTCATCCCCTGTTGAAGAAAGTGGGTCTAGATGTTGATGTTCTCGCCAACTATCATCTAATCTACAACCTTCCCATGGTAGGGAAGGTGTTGGAAAGGTTAGTTTTCACCCAACTGGAAGATTGTCTGGAAAGGGCCGGCTTCTTCGATCCCACCCTGTCTGGCTTTAGTTCCAGTCATGGAACGGAGTCGGCCCTGGTCTGTGTGCCAGATTACTTATTGATGGCCTTGGACAAGGACTGTATTTCTGCCTTTGTCATGTTGAACCTCTCTGCGGCCTTCGGCACAATTGATCAGGGGTTGCTGCTGCACTACCTGAGTGACCTAGCTGTTATCAGTGGGACCGCATTACAATGGGTTGCCTCGTTCCTGCGGGGCTGGACGCAGCAGTTGCCTATGGGGTCCCATGTGTCACCGGTGGGACCTGTCTCCTTTGAGGTCCCTCAATGATCGGTGCTGTCACCACTCCTGTTCAGCGTGTATGTAAGACCGCGAGGCAATATCATCCAGAAGCATACGAAGTGCCACCAGTATGCTGATGACACCCAGATCTATATTTCTTTCAAGGCTGCCGAGGGACGGCTGTTGCCTAACTGACGGCAAGTCTAGATGAGATCACTGCATGGATGGAGATGAATTGGCTGCAGCTCAATCATGACAAGACTAAACTAATGATTAAGGGTTCGGCAAGGCGCCTGAGTATCGGACAGGGGGTTTGCGAGCTTCCACTAATCAATGGTGTACAGCCACTACCCGTGTCCCAGGTTCGCAACCTCGGCATCCTCTTTGACCAGAGTCTCAACATGTAAGCCCAAGTGGCCACAGTTGTTAAGTCTCATTTTTTTTTAATGTGAGGCTGCTTCGGAGCTTGCTTCCACTCCTGTCATCTATGGACCTTGAGACACTGGTCCATGCCTTTGTGCCTACGGGGTTGGACTACGGGAATGCCTTATGTGCAAGACTACCGGTGTGCCTGACGCGGAGGCTCCAGCTTGTGCATATCGCTTCCCATCTTTTAAAACCTGGCAAGATCAAGGGCCTGCCTATCTGCAGTCTCGTTTGAAACCACAGAGGGATACTGGCTATGATCTCAGTCCCCTGGTGGGGGGGGGGAAGGGGGCGGGTTAGGGGGTCCGCCTCTATGTGCCAAGGGTATTGCACCCTACGCTGGGTGGACTTGCCTTCTCATGTGCAGCTTCAGACTGGAATGCAGTACCACCAGAGTTCAGGTGTATATCTACTTGACCACTGTTTCGGACTCGGTGTAGGACTTACCTCTTCCAACTGGCTTTTCCTGTCTAACAAAACAATTGTATTATCATTTTAATATGTTTAACTGTAAGGTATTGCGATGTGTGTTTTTCCTTAAAAAAAAAAATCGATGATAAATGATTTTCATAAATACACACAGGAATGCCATGTTTTTTTTTTTATCAGTTTATTGGTTTTTCAAAAGAATCGTAGAGGAGGGGCGATGGGATACAGAAAAGTAAAAAGGGAAAGGACAGGTACAATCGAACACATTTTGTACAGTACATCACTAAAAGTTTCTTTAAACATAAATGTTGTATTATTATTGACAACAAGACTACGCTCTTGTTGCTTTAGACCTCCATATTACCATTGCTTCTGTGCGACCTGGGAACGAGAGGATGGGGAGGCCAAGATCACCTTCTCTTTAGCTGTATCAATTATGGGCCAATCTAGCTGGAGGCTTACAAGAGCATATGGACCAGAGGAAATCTGGGCTCATTAATATAGCTCCTCCAGGACTCCCATGTCTTCTGAAACTTTGCACAAGTGTCATTCTGAAGACTAGTGAGCTTCTTCATCAAATGCACATACCAGATTTCCTCCTTTATTTGCCGAGCTGTTGGGATTTGTTGTTTATTCCACAATTTGGCAATTGTGTATCTTGTAGCTGTAAATTGATGTGCTGCTAGCTTACTGAGGGAATTCCATGATGCTTTTATAGGTCATACATTTCTAGTGTCACATTCCATACATTTGGGGGTGGGGGTGGGGGGGGTTAGGTTTGGACAGTTTATCTCGATATTATGGGCCTCTTTCCTCAACATATGTTTAGGAAGTTTGTCTTTTTGATACAGTATCTCTAATTAAAATTTAGTGCCACATCCTTACCCATTTATATTAGATTGTAAGCTCTTCGGAGCAGGGACTCCTTTTCCTAAATGTTAATTTTATGTCTGAAGCACTTCTTCCCATTATGTGTTGTTTGTATTATTTGTTATTTATATGATTGTCGCGTGTATTACTGCTGTGAAGCGCTATGTACATTACTGGCGCTATATAAATAAATAAATCAGGATCTATGCAGGTTGGGATACCCCAAATATATGAAGAGAAACAAAAAGAAATTGGGTGCTACAGGCAAAGGACCTAGTCGTGGTAACTGCATATAATACAAGAAATGGAGCCGTGTACACCAATAAAAGATGCAAAAAAAGTTAGTGCAAGAGAATCATTTTAATGACTGGGCACAGTCATATCCATAACATCCAATGTTTCGGTGCCTAGCACCTTCATCAGTGAGGGGTGGGGGCGAAGGGCAGGGAGGATGGGGGGGGCGAAGGGCAGGGAGGATGGGGGGGGGGGGCGAAGGGCAGGGAGGATGGGGGGGGCGAAGGGCAGGGAGGATGGGGGGGGGCGAAGGGCAGGGAGGGTGGGGGGGGGCGAAGGGCAGGGAGGGTGGGGGGGGGCCAAGGGCAGGGAGGGTGGGGGGGGGCCAAGGGCAGGGAGGGTGGGGGGGGGGCAAGGGCAGGGAGGGTGGGGGGGGCAAAGGGCAGGGAGGGTGGGGGGGGGCAAAGGGCAGGGAGGGTGGGGGGGCGAAGGGCAGGGAGGGTGGGGGGGCGAAGGGCAGGGAGGGTGGGGGGGCGAAGGGCAGGGAGGGTGGGGGGCGAAGGGCAGGGAGGGTGTGTCACGGTGACTTTATGGCAGGCTGTAATTTACACCAAATATATATATAAATATATATATAACTGGGTTTGAACTGGGACGAGACTTCGATATGATAAAATATAATTTATTCCTTGATAAAGGTGAACACAACAGATATACAAATAACAGGCAAAATATGGACACTTACTTAAAATGGAAATGATGAAACAGTCATATCTGGACTGGCAGTTCATACAGCAATCTTCATAGTCATCAAGACACCAAAGACATGAAAGACCTCTGGCATTTGCATGAAGACATTGCATAGCGTTTGTCTCAGCAATCAAGATGGTATAGAAAGACACAGGATAAAGGGTTGACCACAGATTATATACCTATTGTAACCCTATCCTTAACATTAAGTACAGGTGATTGGTTTTCAATTACCTCTAGCCACACACTAACCTGGGAACACATTTTGATCCATGCCCCCCTGCTAGTTGGCACATGCGCAGTAGCACTCTGGGGTCTCATTTCTGTAATCCCACATTTGCATCAGGAATGCCAGCCAGTCTGCCAAACGGAATATCTGGCAGGAAACCCTTTGTTGTAAGGTGTGAAATGGGACACTTATAGCCTGCTCTGGTTTGAGTTATCTCCGCCCTCCTGTAAACAGTGTATTTGATAAACTCCTTTGAACAGCACTTAATTTCTAGACATTGGGACGCTTCTCTGACCATCTGCTACCTGATGGCCAAGGGAATTTCTTCTGGTTTTTATCCATACCTTGGGACACAGTATTAAAGATAAAATACAAACATATTAAACTATCCGGTTCCATTGGGTCCAGCAGGTCCAAACTTCCCAGTTCACAATGCCGGAACTGGGACACCATATGGTCCAATCTGCGACTTGCTACGACCTTCGGAACCGGAGATACACAAATACACTTAAAACCGTTTCTCATTTTAATACAAAAAATCTCCGCTGTAAATTAAATCATGTTTTTTCACTAAATCCCCATTGAAAACCACGGGCTCCACCGCCATAGACTTTCAATGGCAAAACGCCGGCGTTGGCGGCTATGGGAATCCGCCGCCATAGACTTTCAACGGGGGGGCGACGCCGCCGTTGAAGTCAATGGGGGTTTTCCGCCATAGCCGGTCAATGGAGATTGGCTGCCATTGGAATCTATGGGGAAAGTCCTGAACTTTCAAGGGGGTCCATACTCCGTCGGGTTGGTCCAAGAGGGTCAAGAATGGTTCTGCAGTGATGCCGGAGCAGTGACTACAAATACCCCAAACCCTGATCCTCTGGACCCTCCGGAACCGGAGCTATGGATTCCCAAATTTTAGCTTTTGACACTTAGCCGTTTTCCTGAGCCGTTTCTGCCGCCGCCATTGGAACCTATGGCGCGACCCGCTCTTCACGGTTCGACCCTTATCGGGGGTCCAGGATACGGAGACCCAGTTGTGGTCGAGTGAGGGGAGGTCTAGGAACTAGGGGCAGAAAGAATTTTATTTCTAGTTGCTCTAGAACTGTTTATTCCCACGCCACTTGTCGTTGAACTTGACTGCTAAGTGATCAAAGCTCTCCTGTTGAAAATGTATCCGCTTTGCGGTTTGGACGGCAGCCAACTCATTCCTGGAAAGCTCCTTCGAGGATTTTCATTGAAGTCAATGGGCCCATTGACTTACAATGGGAAACCGCCGCTCCTCCTCTCGGACGCCATCTGCTGGTCTTCTCAGGAAACGGGACCCAGACAGCAAGATTCGCCATTGAAACACATGGAGCCTCAATGGCGGCCTATGGGACCCTGCAAAATGGTGCCTGAAAAGACGGGAAAATTACACAAAGGGCTATAATCACTAAAGAACTATTAACCCTTGTACTCCCAGATGAATCCTAGTGTGTGTGTGATGCAGACACGGATATAACAATAAAACGGGAACAGTGGAATACACATTTTCAGGTTATAACAAGGGTTAAATCACATTTCTGGGTCTCAGCCCAGTTAACCCCTTGTCTCCCTGGTGAGGTTAGATGGTGGCCAATTGTGGTGTAACCCCTTTAATCCCGGGCCAAATCCTCCCCATCGTCACAGGGTGGGGCGAAGGGCAGGGAGGGTGGGGCGAAGGGCAGGGAGGGTGGGGCGAAGGGCAGGCAGGGAGGGTGGGGGAGCGAAGGGCAGGCAGGGAGGGTGGGGGAGTGAAGGGCAGGCAGGGAGGGTGGGGGGGAGCAAGGGGCAGGCAGGGAGGGTGGGGGGGGAGCGAAGGGGAGGGTGGGTGGGGGAGCGAAGGGCAGGGGAGGGTGGGTGGGGGAGCGAAGGGCAGGGGAGGGTGGGTGGGGGAGCGAAGGGCAGGGGAGGGTGGGTGGGGGAGCAAAGGGCAGGGGAGGGTGGGTGGGGGAGCAAAGGGCAGGGAGGGTGGGGGGGTGGTGCGAAGGGTGGGGAGGGGGTTGTTGCGTGAAAGATCCCTTCCCCTGCGTTTCCTCAACTCGCACTCGGCCGCGCTCCTCCTCCTCCTCCTCCTCCACCTCGAATTCCTCGGCGGTGTCCGTTACCTCCGGCGAGGCGGAGCTGAGACGCTCAGGTGAGGAGGTGGTGTGGCCCGCCGGCCCGTACAGCTCCCGACTGAGAGAGCCGGAGGAGCGCTCTCGGAGATGGTGAGCTGGGGGAGCGGCCTGTGGGAGGTGAGAGCCGGAGAGAGCGTGCTCTGGGGGGGGGGGGTAGTGGTTGCGTGCCGGGGGAGAGGGAGAGTGCCGGGGGAGAGGGAGAGTGCCGGGAGAGGGAGAGTGCCTGGGGAGAGGGAGAGTGCCTGGGGAGAGGGAGAGTGCCTGGGGAGAGGGAGAGTGCCGGGGGAGAGGGCGAGTGCCGGGGGGGGAGGGTGGGCAGGCTCAAAGGTGTGGAGTGTGTGAGGCTGCGGGTATGCGGTGTGTGAATGTAACAGTGGGCTAGAGCACCGGCCAATGAGAGCCGTGGGGGGTCAGGACACAGGGGGGGGGCGCAGACACACCGGCCAATGAGAGCCGTGGGAGGGCGGGCGGACCGACAGACCAATCAAATGGTCTCTAGACACTCACAACCAAGATTTTTAATTATATATTTATATATAGATATATGTATATGTATGTATATATACAATACAATGTAATATACTGCATAACGATGTAAGAAACTTTAGAACCTTAGCCACAGAGTTGTCATACCGTTTAATTAACAGACGAGTCATTCATGTAATGTATAATATAATTTGCACAGCATTTGAAACCTCACAGATCTGACGTCTGTACACTTGATAGAGTTGCCACCTTATAAAAATGTTTGACCCGAAGATAAGATCAGGGTCCGAAGTTACTTCTCTGGTGTGACCACCCGAGATGTGGAGCACCCCTCCAAGAGGAAGGTGGGGTTCTCCCCTGGAAGTGTTTTTTAAAATGAAGCAAAATATGCGATGTTAAGGCTATTTTTAGATTTGCTTAAAGTAGAATACACAAAGATTAATATTGGAGAGCGTGAGCTTGGTTAAAGAAAAAAACATTTCTTGAAGATTCGGTATTTTTAAAAAAAATTCTTCCATAGGGAAAAAATAAAAAAGGCTTTGTTGAAAGACACCATACAGCTGAATGGTGTGACAGTATGATTGATGTATTGCTCCTGGTACACAGAGACATATATGGGAGCGGATGTTATAAAAGATGTACGCCTTGCACAAAGGAGCACCTGGTTTACTAAAAAAAAAAATCTTCCATTGGAAGTACAGTCAGACCTCTATCATTTGAGTTGTCGGAGTGTCTGATGTGTGCAGTTTGTACTCAATTTTGCTTTTCTTGAGCCTGAATTGCACTGATAATTCGATACACTTGCTCACACAACACACAAACTCAATCACAACACATACATACACTTTTACCAGGTGGGGGGGGATAGGGCTTTCTGTGTGTGGCTGGCTCAGAGTGGGGCGGGATTAAAAGGCTGGGGGAGGAGGAATTGCCTGTGTGTAGTGACGCCCCCTGCAGAAAGCAGAGAGCAGCAGTCGCCCGCACGGGGAGACAGGCGGTTCCACACCCTTTGTTGGCGGTCCTGAGAAATCATAATTAAACCCTGAGCCCAAAAATTGCAGGCTTCAACCCTGAGACTTCGGGTCAAACCTGAAGACATGGTAACTCTAGCACTGGAAGAGATCTGTAAGAGTTTCAAAACTTCTGTACGGAATACCATCATTTGTTCCGTGAAGAACTTTTATGTTGGTCCATTAAACGTCATCACTACCTATAACAAATCTACACTTCAGGATAAATGTGGCTTCGAGAACTTTGACCTATACTTGAAGTGCAAATGTTGGTTATGCAGCATCATTTGTCTGTTACCACAATTCTATTTTTTGGGCACTCATCTCTTAAGACTGAATAATAGATATTTTCTCCCATTCTGATTTTGGACTAAAATGCATGGTGCAAGCCCTTGCTGTTTGATCTAGATACTGTACGATAGCTACAGTAAGTTCTGTATTCGTCTGCTGAGTATAATTAAGTCACAGGCCAGGATTCTCTAAGATCTGATGAGTATCAAAGCTCGATCTGGTGTTTACTGCGATACACTTCTATTGCACGTAACCCTGGATCTGGTACCCCAATCAGAATTTAGTGAATGCCCCTTCCCCCCAGAGTTGGAAATTAATACTTGTTTTGGATCTGACAACACAGAGGACGAACACTGATGAGAGAATACGATGAGCAATATAGTAATTGTGGCTCAGTTTTGCTGACAAAGCACAGTTACGCTTATCTGCTGTTTTGATTAAAATTGTTTGCAGGAATTATTCCATAAATAGGATATTGTAGTATTTGATAGAATATTTTTTTAAAATCTCTATCTTTAATAGGATACATGTTACTTTACCTATTGGCAATTTCATTGCAAGGCTTTTCCCCCACACATTTTTATTGTTCTGCACAGTAAAATGATTTACACTGGTCATATTACAGAAATGCCCAGAAGCACTCAATTCTTGGCTTCTCTTATTTATATCACAAGACATTAAATATTATTACAGGCCAGACCAGATTAATTTAGTCTACATAAATATACGTTTTTGTGCGCATGTGTGTATATAATAAATAAATATATAGAGAGACATATACACACAAACATGCTCTCCTTCACATTATGTGTTATTTGTTATTTATATGATTGTCAGTGTATTACTGTTGTGAAGTGCTACATACATTAATGGCGACATATATATATATATATATATATATATATATATATATATACATATACATACAAATCACCAAAAAATCTACTCGCCACCTATACCAAACGTGTGCTGCTTGGGCCAATATTTACTCGCCCGGGGGTTAAATCCAATATATATACACATACACACACATACACACACATACACACTTCTACATCATGAATTCATTCTTCAAGAAGAAACCAAATTGAAAATGGACATGGGGTGGACCCAATGGAATCAAGAATAAAATTGACTATATCCTCGCTAACAAAAAACACGTGATTAAAGACTGCACAGTCCTTAACCGCTTTGACACAAGGAGTGATCACCAATTGGTTAGCTGCAAATTACATCTGAATGCAAAGATGGAAAGAAGAAAATAGATTAAAAAGACAAAAACAATCAACATCAAGAACCTCAAGAATAACAGCAGAGAATTTCAACTAGAGCTGAAAAATCACTTTGGCTCGCTCGAAACGCATGGAGACGCTTTAACAAACAATTATGGAGAACTTTTGAAAACTGTAGTTGAAAGCGCAGAAAAAAATGGAGGAATCACTAACAAAAAAACAGGATAAGAAAATATCAGGTGAGACCAAAGGAATTACTGAGGAGACGTCATGAAATGAAGCAATCCCGAGATGCAAGAACAAGGATTGAAGGGGCAGTGCTGTGCTAGACCATCTATAAATGTGTAACTGAAGATGTAAGAAAATGTTACTGTGATATGGTGAAGACTACTGAAGATAGCAAAAGCGTAAAGAAGAATTAACAGCCACTTCTTATTGGTAAGAAGCAAATCTTTGCACTCAAGATGATGAATTAACAATAAAAACAGTGCAATAATCATAAAGAGAGTTGAAGACCCATACATGAAATTGTCTGAGAACACGATAACAAAGGGCATAATCCAGCAGAGGAAGAGCAAGAAGACACCACCAATGATATACATGCGTCCTTCCAGAAGAAGTGGCAAAGGGGATACAAATCCATGAAGCATGGGAATGCACCTGGAAAAAAATGTAATTACAACTGCAATCTTAAAAGAAACTTTGGGGAAGAAGGTCGCCGCGAGCAGGGGTTCCGCAAGGACTTAACCGCATCTGCAGCTCTCTCCCTGCTTCATCAGCTTCGGGCAAGGATGGTGTGTGTGTGTGTGTGTGTGTGTGTGTGTGTGTTTTGTGTTTTGTTTAAATAGGGCTCTTGTTGCCTGTCCTTTCCCCTATGGCTTTTGACACCCAAAGACTACATCTCCCAGCATGCTTGCTGCCTGACAGAGCCTTGTGATGTTATTAAAGTTTGCCCCCAAAATTTTTTTTATCTAAACAAACATCCATGCATGTATCTCTAGTTACTCTACTTCATTCTCTATGTGGCCAGATGATTGAGATTCCATAAGGATGTGCTGTTACCCTCAACTTTCCTGTTTCTCTACTCAACCTTCACAATTGCTCTACATTCTTCACTCCCTAATTTAACCCAGTCTTCATTTGTTCTTTACCTTGTTCCCCTTGTTCCTCTTCTTCCAACCACTCGGGGTCCTTATTTTTCCCCTTCGGTCAATGTTCTGTCTCAGTATGAATGTGACAAGTAGCGAAACGTTCGTTACGCGTCTTCCTCAAAAGTCACAAAAGTTTGGATTGTCAGAGGAATGGGTTTCTGACTCAAAAAGTCCCTCTTGAGTTTACTAATAAATAACCAATCCTATCACCACCTTATTAAAGGGTATCTGTTGTGTAAGGCTCTTATTTTGAAATTCATGCGATATGTTCTGATTTGCACCTTGATTATTTTATGACTTAAGATCCTGGAGCAGAGTGTTGATGGCCTGCCTTGCTAAGTAACTTTGCATTATACTGTGCTGTGGAAGCAGGACAGCTGTGTGTGTGAATGGAAATCTGAGTAGTCTGTCAGACATGTGCCTTCATGAAATCACAAACAAGAACTAGAGAACTTGTGTTTTCTTTCAATCATTCATTAAGCAACCTGTATCGGACTTGCAGTTATGTAAAAGCACACTTTTTTAAGCCAAGCTGGAAAAGCAACATATATAGATAGACCTATGTATACTCATTAGTACTATTCTATAAGACACCTTCGGACAGTGAAAGATACTTTATGGCCTATTAAAATTAAGGACCCTTATGATGCCTTCCAGTATCTGGAAGAGTCTTATGGAATAGTACCAATTTAGTAAATATATACTGTTTACACAAACGGCTAAGAATGTGTATGTATGAATATATATATATATATATATATATATATATATATATATATATATATATATATATATATATATATATACACACACACACACACACACACACACACACACATACACACACACACACACACACACACACTATATATATTCGTTCACCTGCTCCTTTAATTCTTAATGTCTTTTTGTTATCACTTGTATTTTATTGAGATTTTATAAATGGGGGTAGGGATACAAGCCAGCCATCAATATTGCAGACTAGATCCAATGACCCAAGTAAAATATTTTTACAGGAATTATACATGTTTCAACATAATACTGTAAGTTTGAACATTCAACCTGATACAGCCATTTATCCATCTATTTATCCAAGGGTATCCATATTTTGTAGAAGTATTTGGAAGTGTGTTTAAAAATAAAGCTGTCCGTTTCTTCATCAACATGCCCTCATTCATTCTTTAAATGATCGTGTTTAAGGGTGGAGTATACATTTTCTCCCACGCTGTCGCAATGGAGCATCTAACCGCCATGAGCATGTGTGAGCATCATTTACGTTGGTTTGTAGACACATGTTCAATGGGTTTAATAGAAAGGTTGTCAAATGTAAGTCTATTCTAATTTCCAAAGCGGTTTCTGTTGAATTACGTATTTTATTTCAAAAGCGAAGTTGAATAGCTAGGGCAGGGCCACCAAATGAGCCATATCCCTCACTCGGCTGCGGTGTCTTAAGCATCTATCTGAGGAACCCGGTTAATTGTGCTCAGCCTCTAGGAGTCAGGTACTACCTGAACAGGATTTTATAAATGTATTTTTTGGTCGTGGTAGGTTTATATAAAAAATAAATTAACACACATTATTAATTTTCCTGAGAGGTGGGGTGTACAAAAAGAGTCCGGAAGGGTTAAGGGGGGGGGGGGGGGAGGGGGGTACCAGGACCATTACAAGGTTTAATATCAAAATATCGGTAATCGTCATATACATAGAGTCCAGAGAACCTTAACGGATATAGAAATTCAAGAAAATAGATGCTTTAGCAATAAAACGTTTATATCAGTTCAATTAACAGATAATCACCACATCCCCCTATCACCCGTGGAGGGAAGCTATCGTGGCCATCCATTTCGAATTTTGCCTAGAGGTTAAATATAATCCCATGGGTTAAATTCTCAGAACACATTCCTGAGGATATATGGATGTTCTTCATGCCGATTCCCAAATCTCACTCCAGTCATCAATTATAATATATTTGGAAGTCCGTCCCCCCATCCCCACCCATTGAGACATGTCATTGTTGTGATCTGGGACATCTCTAGTGGGGTCCAATTCTAGATCTAAAATAGATATTAACCCCTTTGGTATTCTTTACTTCGGCATACATTTTGGAAAACTGAACATTTTGGATCTTCTCTGGATGGAGATATTAATTCATCAATTCTAAATGCAATTAGGTTTATTTTCGTCTCCTATTCATTTGAATACTTTCTCTGGCCAGCAACACAATAGGGACATTTTCCTACGTGAAACTACAATCTGTGAAAATATATTTTAAGGCTGAATTATTCTCTGTGAGGTATAAAATGTCCCATCTTGTCCAAAACGGGCAAAATAATTCCAAACGAAGTCAATCATTAAAAAAATCAAAAAGCGTTCATTGAATTTCCGACGTTTTACCGACCGGTGCCCAGTGAAAACTATTACGGATTTAACGACAGCCAGCAGATAGAGAAACAACAACCTCCGCTATTTTGATCTTAAATAGGCAGTTAAATAAGCAAATACATTAAACACAGACCCTTGTAAACGGTTGACTAATTTAAGGGGAAGCAATAGGCGATTTGTCCTTTCTTTTTCCTTCATTGTAATTTTGTTACCAAACGATGTGAGATTAGATGTTGGATGTTGTATGTAATCTGCTCGGAAATCAAATTATTCGACCTCCAAGCTCACCAATACCCCCCTCCTGCCGGTTTGCTGTTAAATATTCAGCACTTGGCTGTCATGAATACAAATGGAGGACAAATTAGAATGTACAGACAGCTGACCCAAGCTGCAGATTAGAGACTAGAGGCTGGTGCTGTTTTAATTACTATGGCCCCAGTAGCTATTTAAAGGACACATGCAGAAAAAGAAAACCATTTGAGAAGGGGGGAGAAAAGGAAAGAGCTCCATCTTCCCAATTTGAAATTTTGATTTCATTTGCCTGTAGATAAGAGCCATGCTAATTTGCTGAATGGAATATCATCTCTTGGGGCAAGAAATAATTGTGACATTATACAGTACTGAGGTTTTTGTTTGAGCCTTTTGATTTGTAAGAGTTGATGAAAATGGAAACCAAATCTGAGCACGTTAGCCCAAATGGGTCACCAAGTCTACCCATGACAAATCGAACGGTGGGGGAAATATTCAGATGTTTCATTAGTGTGTGTGTGTTGCAAATAAAATGTTGTTCACTTAATACTAGGTGCGTAAAACCATTAAATGTTAAATAATGCAGCATGTGCAAATAAAAATACATTACATATATAGCTTACTCTATATTAAAAAATCTTTATTTTTTTATTTTTTTATCTTGTAACATCACCAATGCTGAGCAATGCAACATTTCATACTGTAAAACAATGTTCTAGAATTGTCAAAACATCCACTGCATCTGGGTAATATGTTGAACATGTTTTATCGTCTAACTGTAGAACTAAAACATTGAGATGACATTTATAATGCTAAACTTGCTAAGAAAACCAACTGTATCGTCTAATTCCAAGATGCATTCCTATCTGGGATGTATGTTAGAATACATCATTGTTACATTTGCATTGTACGTTCCTCATGTGTGTTAACCCAACGGTAAATTGATTAGTTATGCCTGGCTAGTAAGCAGTGAAACGTTTTGATATACACATGGGAAATAAATTTGGCAGAAAATCAGCATGAGTTGATTTAATTATCACTCTGAGACCTTCTTCTTTTCTAGTTTAGTGATCCTGAAAGTCGCCTTGTTTCGCTGAAATCCGTGTAGAAGCTTGGCTTCGCTCCCCAATTTGTCCTCCCTTACAATGATAAGCCAAGCAATTACTGGTTTATTGATTTTTCATCATGGCAAATTTCAAGTTGATTTTTTATTTATTTATTTTCTCCCCCTTGAAAAGGCAGGGGTGATTAAGTGTTTCCCTTTGGTTCAGTACACTAGAGTTGTGCTGCAGAATGTAATATCCTGGGGTTGACCTCTGCTGGCAGATAATACGGCTTGTTGGCCACGTGTTACAGTGGAGTCAGAGGTACAAATGTGATAGGATATATGTGGAGACAGTTTAATTTGCTCTATTTATATAAAAGTCAGGTGGCACATGTTTGGAAAGCAGAATGTTGACCAGGGCTAGAAGGAAACCTCGCGGGCATGCGGGATTTATATAGAGGCAACAACGGAGTCAAGAAATGCGCAAAATGTAGAGAGCCTTTTTTAGCAGGAAACGACGACATGTGGTCGACAAATAAGTGTGTGTGTGTGTGTGTGTGTGTGTGTGTGAATATGTGCGCATACGTGTGTGTATACACACACACACACACACACACACACACACACACACACACACACACACACACACACATACTGTACATACATACACACACACATATATATATATATATATATATACATACTGTACATACATACACACACAGATATACACACAGTGCTTTTTTCTAGAAATTAAGTTGAGGGAACTCTGCCGTGAGGATGGGACCGGGGGGTTGGGGGGGATTATTCTTGGGGGTGCGCACTAATATACACATTTATTAACATTTAAAAATCGTTTCCAACCGGCAATTTTCAATTTTAGAACTGCTTTGCAACTTTGAAATCGCTACAGCCCTATTTCTTCTTTTGTTTTCTCATAAGCTGTATGTGTTGTGTATTCCATGGAAGACGCTCAAAGTACGTTCATTATTGATCAAGGTCAACATCAAGTTATTTGAATTCGTCGCGCGCACACTGGCTCATTGTGAAGCATTTTATGCGCAAGTTTAAAAAGCTGTAAAACAAATACTATAAAAATGGGAATCCCAGCAGCACAGGTGATTTACTTCAGTCACTGCGACAGAATCTCTTTCATGGAGCTTCAAAATATCTTGACAAATGGCCTAACGTCTTTAAGATAATAAATAATTATGACTTTGCCTTTGACAAGGGTGACCATATTTGTCCCAGTAAAAAACGGAACAAATGGCGCGCATGCGCAGATGTGATAGCCGACTGCGCATGCGGGAATGGCGAGCACCAACGGCGCATTCGCGATGAGCACTTGCTGGCCGCGCATGCGTGGTCAACGTTGGCAGGCCGCACAAGCAGTCGGCAAGTGCTGATCGCGCACAGAAAAACTGGGACAGTGAGCAGGAAAGTTGGGACACGGGACGAACGGACAAAAACCGGGACGTCTGGTCACCCTACCTTTGACACACAACAGCAGTGCTGTATAATGACATTTTAAAAAGTTGATAGTAAAATTAAAGAGCATATACCTGCTTCAGCATTGTCTATACTATGTCCATCATGTATTCTGGTTAACTAAAAAATATATATAAATAGGGTGTGTATCTGAGCTCAACTCTGGAGGTCCTGTCTGTTATGTTTCCTCGGTATGGAACACATCCTATGCCGTACACCAGGGGTGGCTAACTCCCATCCTTAAGGGCCACCAACAGGTCAGGTGCTTCAGCACAGGTGGCTCACTCAGAATGATTGAATCACTGATTTTGCCGCGTGTGCTGACGCAGAAATATCCTTAACACCTGGCCTGTTGGTGACTCGTCTGGTTTGGCGTTGGCCACAACTGATGTACACCCACCACACGTGCTATCAGACAAAGCCACGAGCTCATTAATATCAAAGCTATTGGTCAGTTCCTTTATGATAGCCTTAGACTGCATACGGTCAGGATCTGCTGCTGTAATAAGTTAAAGTGCTGTGTTCAATGATAAGAAAATTTATTAATGCCCATTAGGTATTGCCTACAGTCATACGTTATGTGTAGTGTATTTTATGGCAGATCGTTGGTATGGAAGTGACTTGACCTCAAGTGCTTAAAAAATAATCAACATTTTTAAAAAAATCACTGTTATGAACTCATTCTGAAGCCAAGAGGAACCTGCAACTCATTGTTACGGAAACATTTTAATTAATTTACTGAATCTATTTAAGGACCCTTGTTTTTGTACCCATTGTTTGGAATATGTACATGTCTGTGTAGCTTTTAAGACAGCTCTTCAACTGAGGCCCTGATTGAACCACCTATGCTGAAGCAGGGATATCCTGAAAACCTTACCTGTTCTGGGGACTTGAGGACTGGATTTGAGCACCACTACCTTAAGTAACAGCGAGATTGGCAATGGATTGCAACCAGTGTACAAGATAATTTATTGTAGTAATGGACAATTAAAAAAAAAAAAATAAATTTAAGTGCCAACATTTTAGTTCCCAAAGCTGTCAAAACTGGAGCACATGATTCTGTCTATATAGGACACGGGTAATACTACCTTTTACTGCTCCCAAATATAAATATATATATATATATTATATGTAATATATAACATGGAAATATTACTGTGGGCTCATTTGCATGTTTTAGACAGGTCTGCAACCCTGCCTTTCACCATTATCACGAGCATACAGTGCTTCCACTGCAGCAAGGGATTCTGGGAAATATATATATTATTATTATTATTTATGCATTGTACACAAAATTTGAAAATCCCATGGGCACCTTGTTCAGCATCTCTAAAGAAGGGATCTACATGTATGTTAAGAAAATTCAGGTACAATGACTACAGGTATGACCCTATACCATTATCCATATAATGATATAGGGTTAGTATATACTGATATATTTAATATAGTCTATCATGCACTGTCAATTACTAGCATTGGATCTAATGCAAAATCTGAGATGTTCCCATTGTGCCTAGCGGAACAGTTTGTGTGTATGTATGTATGTCTTTATTTATATAGCGCCATTAATGTACATAGCGCTTCACAGTAGTAATACACGTGACAATCATATAAATAACAAATAATATAAATAACAGGTCATGGGAATAAGTGCTTCAGACATAAAAGTAACATTTAGGAAGAGGAGTCCCGGCTCCGAGAAGCTTACAGTCTAATTTGATGTGTTGGGATACCGTTTTATTAATGTTATTAGAACAATACAAGATGTGCATGTTGTATGCATGTATGTGTAGCACTAAAGCAAACCAGCATTTGTATCCTTGTGCTGCACCTATTGCATCCCTGTTGCTTCATTAGGCTTTTACAGTCACCTGGTGTCGGTCTTCAAGTCCCCAGAGAATATCTGTGCATCTGCCAGTAACTGTGATCCTTATCAGCTGACCTGCTGAGTGATCCTGATTAGTGTTCACATTATACGCATGCTGCCAAGATTGCGCAGCCATTAGCAACATTGTTATCATAACTTAATGGGACAAAGATTAACAGTAGCATCATGCACTAATTCAGTTTAACTCATTCATAAAGTATCATTTCGAGCAATTTGCTCCTTTCTGCTCTAATGCTTTGAGTGGGTCACTCATCATTTTAGTCCATGATACTAAACAGGCAGATTTGATGAAGGCATTAATATTATTGATGTTTCTTTTTTGTGTGCAAGTCCTTGTCACTCAGCCAAGACAATAAATTCATGTGTCAGTATGACTTCCCACTTGTTGGCTGATCCCTCCTCCTCTTAGTCTGTACCAGGGGTGGCCAACTCCAATCCTCAAGGGCTACCAACAGGTCAGGTTTTCAGGATACCCCTGCTTCAGCACAGGTGTTGCAGTCAAAGACAGCCACTGATTGAGCCACCTGTGCTGAAGCAGGGATATCATGAAAACCTGACCTGTTGGTGGCCCTTGAGGGCTGGAGTTACGCACCCCTGTTCTATAGCAAGTTCACTAATCCTTGTTGCGCATGTGTACACCCCCTGCAAAAAAACTCTGCCCATTCTTTTTTTCCTAGGGAAACGAATACTAAGCAATTATTTTCTTTCCTTACATGTGTATCTATACGGTGAAATTTTGCAGATAGTTGCCCATAGCCCTACACTGGATTTCCATATTATCCTCCCATGAGTACGCCCCCATCTTTTTAAACTAACTAGTACCCATAATTCAGCTACAGTTTGAGGGATTGTGCGCTAATGTCAACTGCACCGATTTTCTATTGGACCCGTGTGTGTTTGTGTGTGTGTTCAATGCATTGTTTAAGCTAAAATAACTTACAGTACTATCTGCAAATGGATATCTTGTCTTAAAGATGTTGTTATATGTGACATTTAAATCATGCTTATTATGACATACCATTTTTAAGGGGTATTTTGTAAATGGCAATGAACAATAAACCGTTCGAATTGGTTAATAATAGAGTAAAAAAGAGCATGCCTTCAATTAAACAGAGTACAATTTAAACATATCTATATATAAACTAGTGCATTATGAAACAGTTTCTGGCAGTGATCAGGTAATAGGTTTGGACTGAATTGATTATTCACTGGCGGTACTCAACTCAGCCTTGCAAATGTATCAACTGTGTAATAAGGAGCTATTAGGGCGATTGATTTTCTGATTTGAATTGATGGCTAACAGGCCAAAGCTACACACCAATATTTGCATAACCGATTCCCCGGGGCTAACAATTTTCACTAATGAAAATCTCAATAGAGTCACCAGTGCAAATTAATGGAAATGTAAAGGCCAGACCTCCGCATTTGAATGAAATGCCGAATAAATGTGATAGCCTTTTTTCCCCCTGCTGTTAAGAGTGCATTGCTATAAGAAGGGGAAGATTTCTGTGTATAGTATGTATACTACAGCCTCATCTTTATTACATAAAGCTTTAATATTGTCGGGTGGAGAAATGTAAAACGGAGCAGCAGAAGACTTTAACATACCGTATAACATCGGTGAGCATAACTGTTTCGCTTCAGCACAAGTGGCTCAATCAGTCCTAGCTTCAGCACAGGTGGCTCAGTCTTTGACTAAGCCTCTGATTGAGCCACCTGTGCTGAAGCTGGGATATCCTTAATACCTGACCTGTTGGGGGGGCTTAAGGATTGGAGTTGATTACCCCTGATATACAAGATAGATAGCCCCCCTCCCACTGAAGCCAATTACATGTTGTCTTCATAGGATGTGTGCCACCTACTAATTGTTATGCTTTCTTTAGTAAATCTGTGGATAGTTCTATGTATGTTCTTTTTATGATAAATAATTGCTTCTTTCTTTCATAGAAATAATGCAAACTTAAACTTTCTGGTTAAATGCTTATTTTATAAATGCTGAGAAGAATTGGGGGAGAAAAGAAAATTACGTTGAGCGTCCGTTGTCTGCTTTTAAAAAAGTCCTCAGGTGGTCTCCTTGGTCAAAACCAAGCTTTACCTTCTCTGCAAGCCGGGCTTCAAAGCCGCCGGCGATGTGGGATAAAACAAGATGGAGTAGAAAATGTCATTAGCAAAAGAACACAAATTGTTAGAATTACATTGTTACTGATTCAGAAGAAGAAACGTGGATTTGGAACAAATGTGCTTACATTTCTTGACATGCTTTACTTTGTTAATTAAGATAATTGCAGGTATAGATTTTTGAATTGATGCAATTAGCATTCAGTGGGTTGGACAAGTTAATTTCCACGTCAGTTTATCTATTCTTGGTGTGCTCAACACTAGTCCTCCAGATTCCCCAACCCCCCTCCCCCGTCCCCAAACAGGTCAGGTTTTAAGGATAAACCTTGACCGAGCCACTGATTAAGCCACCTGTGCTGATGTTGGGATATCTTTAAACCCCAAACTGTTGGGGGTTCTTGAGGCCTGGAGTTGAGCATCACTGATCTATGCTGTGGGTAGCATGCAGGCAGTAGAACAATCTTTCTATGGATACAGTATATTGTAGTGTGCCATTATGGTTTATTTTGGTTTCAATGATTTATTTATACTGGAGAAATGCGCACCCAGGTGTCCCCTGTTGCTATTGCTTTCTATAGGGACACTGATGGGATGTCCATGTCAGCCAGGGACCTAGTCTTAATTAGATGGCAGAAACGAAGTGTGTAAAATCAGAACCTACCAAAAATACAGAATATAAAACCAAAACCCTTCGAATTATTAGAACCAAAACCATAAAACCGGGCCAGGTGTCTATCTCTGCAGTGCAGTTGGAAACAGGAGGGTTTCTCACCGTATCTTTTTTCAATTATTTTACGTTTTTCATTTATTTTCACCACACACCACACACCACACACCACACACCACACACCACACACCACACACCACACACCACACACCACACACCACACACCACACACCACACACCACACACCACACACCACACACCACACACACCACACACCACACACCACACACACACCACACACACACACCTCTCAGTTCCATGATGTTCCCTCTTCTTCTTGGCCCCACCCCCAGGCTCCTGATACCTCCTCCAGATTGGCTGCATTAACTAGCAGCAGCCAATCAGGATAGAGGAAGCTGCCCAGCAGCCCCTTAGCATTAGCCCTGCTCCCTCCCTGTTAAGGGAAATCCCGCGGCCCCCCAAGCCAGTCAGGTCACTATGTCCAGAGAGGTAATACCGGACACATACATGTCCAGTATTACCACTCATTTTGTACTGGACAGAGTGTCCAAATACAGGACAGTCCAGTTTAATACCGGACACCTGGCAACTCTAGGCACTTTGTGATTTGCAAGTGCTTGTCCCCCTCCCCTTAACTTTACTGGTTCTCTGATAAGGACAGGGTGGGAGTAGGGTAATTTAAGTGGTTTTTCATAGTTTATTAGGCTAATTAAGCATTTTCCTCCTTGTTGAGTTTTGCTAGAAGTCCAAAACCAGACAAATCAAATTTTGACAAACCAAAGCATTAATAAAAGTGCCCTATTCATCGACCAAGGTAATATAACCGCCACTGCCCCCGGGCTGATGGAAACGTAAATGGGGCAAGGGACAGTATGACTGGATCCGTTTGTTAAAGCAAAGGTATCTTATTTTCACTGCCTAGAATCCTTGGGTTTGTTTAGATCAGGGATAGCCAACTCCTGTCCTGAATTACCACTGACAGGCTAGATTTCTGAGATATCTTTGCTTCAGCACAAGTGGCTTAATCAGTGGCTCAGTTGACATTGAGCCACCTGTGCTGAAGCAGGGATATCGTGATAACCTGACCTGTTGGTGGCCCTTGAGGACTGGAGTTGGCCACCCCTGGTTTAGATTGTTATTTATAGCCTGTGAGGTTCGGATAGAGGAAGCTATGTATATAGCCTGTACTGCTGTGATAGCCACAGAATGTACTCTTATCTTACTATATATTTCTGAAAGTGTCCTATGTGTCCGTGTCTGTATGTGTCTCCCTGTGTCCCTCCCCGTGTCCCTAGCGGCAATCTCATTGGACCATGGGCCAGGCCAATGAGATTGCTCCCTTGGCCCGCCTGCCCCCGCACACCTCTCATTGGCCTGAGGCGGAGTGAAGGACACACACACACACACACACTAGGGGGGGGGGGGTGTTACATACATTAGCGGGGCTCACAGTGTTAGCAGCACATCTCCCGCTCTCTTACCTGCCAGTCCCGGAGGCTCCGCCTCTTCCTCCGCCTCTCCCTGTTTCCCGCGCTTTCACCCCCCCTCCCCCTACAGTCAGCGGGGGAGCGGAGCGAGCGCCCGGGACACAGCGGGGGAGCGGCCACAACACGCTGCCTCCCGCCTCAGATTCACGTGGGAGCTGCCGGACGGGTGAGGGAGCTGCCGGACGGGTGAGGGAGCTGCCGGACGGGTGAGGGAGCTGCCGGACGGGTGAGGGAGCTGCCGGACGGGTGAGGGAGCTGCCGGACGGGTGAGGGAGCTGCCGGACGGGTGAGGGAGTTGCCGGACGGGTGAGTGAGCTGCCGGACGGGTGAGGGAGCGGCCGGACGGGTGAGTGAGCGGCCTTCACCTCCCCTCACCCCCCTTCACCTCCCCTCACTCACTTCCCCTACACACCCCCCCCCCGGCGCCGCTACAGTCAGCGGGGGAGCGGAATGAGCGAGCGCCCGGGACACAGCGGGGGAGCGGCCACAACACGCTGCCTCCCGCCTCAGATCCACGTGGGAGCTGCCGGACGGGTGAGTGAGCGGCTGGACGGGTGAGTGAGCAGCCGGACGGGTGAGTGAGCGGCCTTCACCTCCCCTCACCCCCCTTCACCTCCCCCTTCACCTCCCCTCACCCCCCTTCACCTCCCCTCACTCCACTTCCCCTCCCACCAAATAGTCACCTATTGTTCCACGATTTATAAATAATACTACCTATTACGGATTTACATCCCGGGCAACGCCGGGTATATCAGCTATTTTGTAGTAAAGCAGACACTGTGTGCACCTCCCCTCCCTGTGCTCAGAGTTACTGAACAGATCTAATTACTTTATTACTCAGATGTTATTTGAGTTGCTAGGGCATTTTAGTAACTCCAGGGGTTCTAGTGCCTTTGCAAACAGAAGTGGTACATTTAATATCAATTTCATAAGACAACCAACTCGTTCTACACGTATAACGTCCTGCATTAGATGGTACATTAGTTATATACTTTTATTTGTAATAAAAAACGGTGGTAGTCAAAGTGGTCTGATTATTATTTTCCAGGTTAAGTAGGAATAACCGCCGATTAAAATATCAGTGCTAGGCAAATACCACCTGAAACAGCCTTTTCCAGTGGGTAAGTGTAAATGCACTGAATTAACTTGCTGCTCATCCATTACGCTATAATGTGAAGGTAGTCCTGCAGTATTCTATATCTCCAAGTTCCTCTCATTGAAAGCATGATGCTACGGCAAGGACATATATTGCTTGCTTGTTTTATTCCCCAACCGTACTCGGAAATAGTCTAATAACCAGTGCTTACCTTTGTTCAGCTGCATGTAGCCTTGTTCATAGTTAAACTCATAGGAGCACTGGTTTGTATTGTAATAAATGTGCATGAGATGAAGGGGGGAAAAGTGACTTTGCCCAAGGTCACAAGTATCCCACAGAGATTTAAATGGGTGCTCCCACTTTTAAAGCCAGTGAGTGTTCCACTAGGCGACTCTGTTATCACCTTGTTCAAACTAAAACCGCTGAAATGTAGGAAGCAATTAGATTATAATGTGTTCTGTTAACCCGTTCAATGCTGTGGCTGCTCAGCGGATTATAGGCTGCTCCTGGGTTAATAATGCAATTGATGGCGAGGGCAGAATGGTGCATCATAACACAATGAGTAATGGTTGTATAGCTATTTCCGCTGTTCCCTGTGTGAATATCACATTTACTGCTTGTGCTTACATTCTCCTTGTAGTTTGGCACTGATGAACTTGGAGGTGCAAAGCTAAGGGGTTAATTCCTAGGAACCCGGCTCGCCAAGGAAAGGGCGCATAACCCCCTAAATGCCATAAACGTTGAAATGTTGTTTTACCCAAAAGGTTACTGCGCCTGTGCATGTACCAGAGAGGTAAGGCTCTGTGTTTTCAGGTGTTAGAGCAGCACGAAGAAATGCTTATCCCCTTCTCGCTCCAAAGCAAAATAATTAGCACACTGCTCGGCAGAAATGGCCCTAAAGAATATACCACCCGAGATGCACAATTGGCTAAATCTGTTATTGAACCAGCAAATGTATATAGCCAAATAACAATAACATAACTCCCAGGCAAATTTAGTGGGTAAAAATAGGTATTGGGAAAATAAAATCTTATTGAGCTTCGGGCGACATTGACAAATTGCTCGACCTTCAGTATTCTTTTTTTTATGATGTCACATGAACTCTTTGGCAATATTGTTTTCCCATAACAGCTCATCGCTGGCTGTTATTCTATATGTTCTACAAAGGGTAGAAACTTTATCTGTTTCCATTGCAGAATCCACCATCATATTTCTTTTTAATTTGATCTGTGAAATGTATTGATCTGGTGAGCGGTACTTACAGTTTTACAAGATGTGATTAACTATGTAACTGTAGCGTTTGCATTTTTGGAAAGAAAGCCTTTATTTGAGCCTCCTCACTACCAATGCTTTAGGTGTAATTTTGTGGCTCCTCCCGCGCCTTCGTCCCGCACGTTCAGCACCGTATCAAATCCTGACGTTTCCGCCTCCGCAATATTGTCAAAATATGCCCCGTCCTCACCTGCTGCTGCCCCAATATGCAAATCGCTACATAGGCTACCCACACCCTACAGCAGGGGTGGCCAAGTCCAGTTCTCGGGGGCAACCAACAGGTCGAGGTTTAAGCCTTGACCTGTTGGTGGCCCTTGAGGACTGGACTACGGAGTAAAATCCAAGACACCTGTGCTCACCTACAAAGCTATACATAGCCGCTCCACTCTCCCAGGTATGCTGCTCATGAACTACATCTCACCAGCTCCCTCTCTTACTCTAACATCAGCTCCAGGTTTTTCTCTTGTTCAGCGCCCCAACCACAGAATTATCTACCCACACGATCAGACTCTTCCCTTTCGTACAAGAACACGGAAATCACCAGGCACTCCTGAGGGTGTTCCAGGTAGGGAGAAATGACATGCAACTGTGAACCAGCAATAAGGGTGAAGCAACAATAGAAAGAAAAAAATAAAATATACATACAACCAGTGTTCAATTGCAGCTCAACCTTCAATGGATCTTCCTTGTTGAACCTTTACTAGTTGCAGTGTCGAGAAGTCAGGGAGCGCAGTACACCAGGGTGAACATAAAGGGAAAAAGCATAACACAGATGATAGTGCAACACTGTGTGATGAAATAATGATAAACCTATAACTAAAATGGGGACATGGAGAGTGAACAATAAAGAATTGCTACACGAATTGAAAGGACATCAAGTGGATTTCGTGAGCAAACATCATGGAGCGCACAGATGCAATGGGAACTTACAAGAAAGCCCCAAAATCAGGCAATAAGAATAGAGCACAGTCAGTGTCCGTTGTGGGAGGTGAAAAACCTGTGAGTGCTGAAACTGCTGCAGGGGGGTCAAGCTGCGCCGGCGATTCCTCCACTGCAAAACACCACAGAACTTCCGGGTTTGATTCTCCGACTCAGTCTTCTGCTCCACGTGACAGCGTCACACTGCGGACACAACGAGCTTCTATTGGCTCAGGAATCAAAGACTCGTGTAGCAATTTTTTATTGTTCAATCTCCATGTCCCCATTTTAGTTATAGGTTTATCATTATTTCATCACACAGTGTTTGCACTATCATCTGTGTTATGCTTTTTCCCTTTATGTTCACCCTGGAGTACTGCGCTCCCTGACTTCTCGACACTCTTCCCTTTCGTTCATGTCTTTAAACTCCCCTTAAACACATACTTTTTTTTAAGGCAGCCTCTAGTGATTTGTTTTGCTTTCATCCTAGGCCAACATACTAAAGACTTCCAAGATTCATAGCAGCTCCACCGCACGCACCTATTCCTTGCCTTTTCACTCCCTACCATTTTAGATTGTCAGCTCCTCAGGGCAGAGACCTCCTTTATTGTTAGTTTGTCCTGTATATTCGGTTGGACAATGTCATTGTCCTCTCTCACATACTGTACTGCGCCACGGAATATGTTCACCAGTATTGTGGTCTTGTCCTTCTGACGGCGAAGGGTTGAGATGATCTCTCACTTAGGAGCACATGTTGGTATTGCAGGAAAATGAATGCAGAACTAAAGCATCTCTACTGAGATAGCGAAAAAGATGTGTACGGATGTACACGCACCTTAGAGCAATTGGGGTGCGCTAGGTGTAGCCACAGACTATTCCATATAAGTATATGTAGTTGGAATTGAATACAAATATTGCCTGAGGGGTGTGGATTGCAGACCAGTTGTGACCTCTGTATTAGAAAGTCACAGACTAAATAAATACATAAAAAATATATAATATAGAATAAAATAGTAAAAGCTAATATTCAAAACCCACAAAACAACAAAAAAATGTATACATTATAAAAGATATAAAATAGTGACCACTGATAGCTCTTATCCCTAAGAGATGCAGACTAGAAGCTAAGCACAGATAGATAAACCCCCTGTCGGTTGAATTAGAATACACTCTGACAGGTGGGAGAGGATTAATGGTGTAAGTCCTCCTGTAGTGTGAGATATTCTTCTTGTATATGAAATAATGTCCCTTCCAACAAGCAGCCAAATACTTATTGGGGTAATGAGAGATGCAGACCCATCCCTGACGAAGCCGTATTACGTGGAGAAACGCGTAGGAGCTAAGCACAGACTGCACAGACCGCAGTGAAGCTTCCACAATTCACTCCATGAGCTGCAATATCGGTTGGAAAGGTAGACGAGGACACCAGACGCCCGGCCTGCTGACATCGCAGCAGGAAGAAATTGGGGAAACAACACGCTGAGGAGGACGGCAAACAGACGGCATCTGTGGAGAAGATTAGCAGCCCCCGCCAATCATCGGAGGTAGCGGGTCTTCAAACGGACTACTGCCCTGAACAGCTGAGCAGTCCGGCGGACAGCCCAGGAGCAAGTGCTGTCCTCAGTCTCCAGCCAGCAGCAGACACACAGAGGGAGTGCAACTTCACACTGATCAGGCAATTATCCTTTTTACAAAAATGTATTACTATATACTTCTTTTCTTTTTATAAAGCTTTTTTTGTGCGAGTGCATAATATTGTATTTTACTGTCTTTGGTCACCTAAGGTGACACATAAAGTGTATAAACGTGCCATTGCGCCCTTTATATTTCTTTTTTTCTCTAAAGCGTCTCTACTGCAATATTTACCGGTTTATAGCCTGGGAGGTGCTTAGTGCGTTTGCAGCTGAAGTCCTGGAAAGCACAATAACAACAATGAAAGTAGGCAAATTGGAACAGTTTTGCTGGTAGTTCTCTATTCGTCTCCTAAAGAGAACGCTGCACAATTGCCAAAGACAAAATCACAATGACAAAGTCCCTGCACAATGACAAAGTCCCTGCAAAAAAAGCCACCCTTACTTGCACCATAA
Organism: Ascaphus truei; assembly: GCF_040206685.1. Classification (NCBI taxonomy): domain Eukaryota; kingdom Metazoa; phylum Chordata; class Amphibia; order Anura; family Ascaphidae; genus Ascaphus; species Ascaphus truei. The sequence goes on from NC_134496.1 coordinate 39,750,182, forward strand.
TATAAAACCGTCCTACAAAATCAGAGTAACATCATGTGACCATAATGAAAAGGCAACGGTAATTTATCATGTTCGGTTCCACCTTTACAGATGCACTCGTTCTTCGATCAAAATGAAATTATTATTGCAGTCACTCCATGATTATTATACGATCCACTTTTAGGTTTTTTTTTTTTTTATTTATTGCACAATAACTATTTATTTCCTGTTTAAAGTAAGCGATTCCACATCTCTCCTATAAGACCACAAAGGGATTCTCCGTCCAATCGTACCTGCTCCGTCGAACACCACCGTGAGTTCCCAGATAACCCCAGTGTCACATTGTTAGGGAGTTGTTAGTTGGATTCAAATGTGGGTTTGCCAGCACCGAGTCTGTACTGCCAGGGGCCTTCCTTCTTCCAGGAGAGAGACATGAAGGCGAATCAAAAATGACGTGTTTGCTGAATTTGGGCAGTTATAAAATACTGGGATCAGTGGAGAAGTTACTGCTGCTTTAAATCAAACAAGTGGTTTTATTTTTTATTTTTAAAGACCTGAATTAATGACCACGGTTGAGCTTCCTTGGAAGGCTGCACGGTTTGGCACCAGGAGAGCTCTTCCGCAATGAAAATCTATCGAAAATGTCAAAGATCGTTGCTGATGCATGGACGTAGAGAATTCATGGATCCTTAAGCCTCGGACATAGTAGAAGCAAGCGATCCGTGGCCTGCAGGGTTGGGCGTGGCGAGGGTGTGCCCGTGACGTCATGTGTGCGGTTCGCCCTCATTGGCTTAACCGTGCATGTGAGCCGGCCATCGCGCGGCCAAATAAAAAAAATTGTCTCGCCGCGCATCGATCTTTGTGGCCATGCGCATTGCCTTCCTGCCTTTTGTAGCTCTTACTATGGCCGCGGCCCAACATTTATTCCATATGACACAAGGCTTTGAACCTATCTCCCCCCCCCCCCCCAAGTGGAGGGGGGAATATGCTCAAATCCCATGACAGGGTCCTTGTTATGGTGTGTGCCAAAATGTCTCGACACACTGTGTGACAAGCCCCTTGACCACATTCCTCCTGTGTTCAAGAAATCTAACATTGAGAGGACGTATGGTCCTCCCAATGTATTGCATCCCACAGGGACAGCAAAGCAAATAGACCACAAAAGTTGTTTGACATTCGATGTGGCCTCTAACCTCATAGTGATTGCCTTTAGAATGTGATTTAAAATCAGAACCAAGTGGCAAGTCAGCCACTGGGTGTTGTACCTGGTAGGCTATATATATGGCACGTGACATCATACTAGTGACATCATAATGAGTTGCAGACATCCTTAGCCATATATATATATATATACTGTATATACTGTGTGTGCGTATATATCTGTATGTATATATACTGTATGTATGTGTGTATATATATAGCGAGAGAGAGAGGTATTTTATGCTAAAATGAATAACCTATATATGGTAATAATACATTTATATATGAGCTTAGCGGAAAATGCTCGCATAATTGCATTAAAACTAAAATATAAAACTCTGCCATTTTCCATTTTAATAAAATATTAAAATCTATTCATGGACCGGTTAAACATGACTGGCATTTCAATATTATTTAGTTCAGCTAGTTAAGTGACATTGGTGCTTAACTTCTGCGTCTAGTACAAAAGTAAGTATATTTGTATATTATATGGGGGTATTGCATTTAATAATAATAGTTTGTTCTTGTATAGCACTGCTAGTTTTACAGAGACATTTTGCAGGCACAGTCCCTGCCCCGTAGAGCTTACAATCTATGTTTTTGGTGCCTGAGGCACAGGGAGATAAAGTGACTTGCCCATGGTCACCAGGTTCCCCTGCTTCAGACTCTGTGCCAGTCAGTGTCTTTACTCACTGAGCCGCTCCCTCTCCCAATGCCAAAGGAAAGCTTATTTTTGCATATACCGATAAGGTCCATAAGTCACAATAGTATGTTGATTGTTACCATTATATATACATGAGATGAATCAACAAAGAAAGTTCTGATTTTATAAGTCTAGAGTGGAGAATTGCCATTTAGTGACGGGGTATTAATAGTGATGCTGTTTTATTGCATTAAGCTGTAGGAACCGCAGCACATTCAACAACCATTTATTATTCAATAATCCACTATCGATAGAGGGCAGAACTTGTGTATCTATTGGCTGCCCCTACAGGGTCAGACATTGCTATCCCTGTGTTAGACCGTTAACTTGGGAGGGGGGGGGGGGTTATTTACAAAACTCAGATAATATATTTTTCTTATGTAGCTCTGACAAATCACAGCAAGTTGACCAAGGTCACAAGGAGTTGGTGCCAGGACTTGAAAAGTCTGTGTCGGCATTGTCATTAATGGCGATTAACTCTAATCAAGCACCAATAACTGTTACTGGTGCTTTGTGAATCTCCTCTCGTACCCTTCCCATCACACCCACTCCTCCCTCCCCCTTCACACCCCTCCTTCCCTCACACCCCCTCTGCTCCTCACACGCCCTCTACTTCCTCTCTGCTCCCCCTCCTTTCCCACCCTCTCTACTCTCCCTCCTCTCCCACCCTCTACTCTCCCACCCTCTCTACTCTCCCTCCTCTCCCACCCTCTCTACTCTCCCTCCTCTCCCACCCTCTCTACTCTCCCTCCTCTCCCTCCTCTCCCACCCTCTCTACTCCTCCCTTTCCCACCCTCTCTACTCCCCCTCCCTTTCCCACCCTCTCTACTCCCCCTCCCTCTCCCACCCTCTCTACTCCCCCTCCCTCTCCCACCCTCTCTACTCCCCCTCCCTCTCCCACCCTCTCTACTCCCCCTCCCTCTCCCACCCTCTCTACTGACCCTCCCTCTTCCACCCTCTCTTCTCCCCCTCCCTCTCCCACCCTCTACTCCCCCTCCCTCTCCCACCCTCTCTACTCCCCCTCCCTCTCCCACCCTCTCTACTCCCCCACCCTCTCCCACCCTCTCTACTCCCCCACCCTCTCTACTCCCCCTCCCTCTCTACTCCCCCTCCCTCTCTACTCCCCCTCCCTCTCTACTCCCCCTCCCTCTCCCACCCTCTCTTTTCTCCCCCACCCTCTCTACTCCCCCTCCCTCTCCCACCCTCTCTACTCCCCCTCCCTCTCTACTCCCCCTCCCTCTCTACTCCACTACCCCTCCTACTCCCCACCACTTTCCTTCCCCTCCCCCACCACTTTCCTTCCCCTCCCCCTCACTTTCCTTCCCCTCACCCTCACTTTACCTTCCCCTCCCCCTCACTTTCCTTCCCCTCCCACTCACTTTCCTTCCCCTCCCCCTCACTTTCCTTCCCCTCCCCCTCACTTTCCTTCCCCTCCCCCTCACTTTCCTTCCCCTCCCACTCACTTTCCTTCCCCCCCTCACTTTCCTTCCCCCCTCTTCTCCCACCTTATCACTCCCACCCCCTCTACTCCCCACCCCCTCTACTCCCCAACCCCTCTACTCACCAACCCCTCTACTCCCCAACCCCTCTACTCCCCAACCCCTCTTCCCCACCCCCTCTACTCCCCAACCCCACCCACTCTATTCCCCACCCCCTCTAGTCCCCACCCCCACCCACTCTACTCCCCACCCCCACCACTCCCCACCCCCTCTACTCCCATCCCCTCTACTCCCACCCCCTCTACTCCCCACCCCCTCTACTCCCCACCCCCTCTACTCCCCACCCCCTCTACTCCCCAAACCCTCTACTCCCCAACCCCTCTCCTCCCCAACCCCACCCACTCTATTCCCCACCCCCTCTACTCCCCACCCCCTCTACTCCCCACCCCCACCCCCTCTACTCCCCACCCCCACCCCCTCTACTCCCCACCCCCTCTACTCCCCACCCCCTCTACTCCCCACCCCCTCTACTCCCCACCCCCTCTACTCCCCACCCCCTCTACTCCCCACCCCCACCCCCTCTACTCCCCACCCCCACTCCCTCTACTCCCCACCGCCACCCCCTCTACTCCCACCCCCTCTACTCCCACCCTTCTACTTCCACCCCTCTACTCCCCACCCTCTCCAACTTCTCTACTCCCCACCCCACTCCCTCTACTCCCCACCCCACTCCCTCTACTCCCCCCCACCCCTCTACTCCCCCCCACCCCTCTACTCCCCCCCACCCCTCTACTCCCCCCCACCCCTCTACTCCCCCCCACCCCTCTACTCCCCCCCACCCCTCTACTCCCCCCCACCCCTCTTCTCCCCCCCACCCCTCTACTCCCCCCCACCCCTCTACTCCCCCCCCCCACCCCTCTACTCCCCCCCCCACCCCTCTACTCCCCCCCCCCACCCCTCTACTCCCCCCCCACCCCTCTACCCCCCCCCCCACCCCTCTACTCCCCCCCCCCCCACCCCTCTACTCCCCCCCACCCCTCTACTCCCCCCCACCCCTCTACTCCCCCCTAACCGTGATTTTAATAGTCAATCCACTTAATTACACATGACATAGGAATAAAGGATACATATACGAGCCTACCATGCCAGTATTAAAGTTTACAGGCAGCCAGGGTACTGTGAATGTGTAACATTCACACCTACAATTAACATGTAGAAGTAAAACAATCCACTATCGTAGCCAGCATCTTTGAATATGATAGCTGATATGTTTTATGCCTGCTTAATGATTAAGTGAGTGCATGCGCACATATTTAGCCACGCATGCACGTTTACTTACTCAGTAAGTAGAGGTTATTGGGGATACAGGAATAGGAGATAGAAGGCCCAGTAATTGCCTTTAAGATCACAGCACAGAGTACTACTTTGGTTTTTACAAGGCCAGCCAGCAACAAAAGAGCAGTAATTTATGAGCTCAGCGTAAAAGAATAGCATAATTGCATTAAAAATTAATGCTAATGAACACTAAAATGGGGAAGGTGGTTGTTATGAAAGTTTGTATTCATCTTCCCTCGGTTGAATGATGGCTAGTGGCTTGATTAATGGCTTAATTTCTATCAATTAGCAGGGGGGGGGGGGGAATCTCCTGCGAGACAAGGGTAAATTGAGCATTGAATTACATATCTTTTGTGTGCTAAGAAAAAAAAGAGCAGCGTATCTCTGATATTAGCCACAGTGACAAATGTGGTGTGTTCTGCCATGCCTGCATTAGCTCTCCTAACAGGCTGGTTGTGTGTGGTTAAGGGGTGTTTGGAGATAGCATGCAGACAGCATTCATCGGCTGGTCCCTTGGAAACATTCAACTGTTCCATCTATGGAATGTTAATTAGTGGCCATGCACAGTCCAAATTAAAATGGACAGCTAACAGCAGCAGAAAAGTCTGCGTCCTGTTCTGTTAATTTGTTAGAACTCTAATTGGTTCCATTAACACGGAGAACATTGAACAGCTTCATCATTGAAACTTTCCCGTAACCACAAGTTTCTCTTTTCCCTGTAGCTATCTGTCTATATTCCCAACGATCCGGTCCCCATATTCAGAGCGTCCGCCTCTCCATGTGTTTGCGCTCGTTTGTATTTCGGAACCTGGCAGATAATGATTAACTTAAATCTCCGCTGTAAAGGGATTTGCCGTCAGCGTTGGGTTGAAAGGATCGATTTCAGGTGCATGCCTCCAAAATAATGCATAGGAAATGGAAGTCATGTAAAATACATGCAGATACCTCTGCAGCATAAGAAATAAAAAGGAAGATTACTGTAGACCGTATTAACATTTAAAAAAAAAAAAGGCTTCAACAAGAATATCTGTTTGTCCAAATTGATTATTTTCTCACAGCTTTAAACGGTGTAAAAAAAATGTCAATTCCCTCTTTTGATGCCCCTCCTGGTTTGGCTAGTCTCTCTCTTACTTTAGGACGCTTCTTAAATCACAGAGATTAGCAATGCTTTTTATAATGACCTTGTCTCCTTTGGAATATGCTATTCTGCCTTATCAATGGGTGCAATTACATTTGCTCCGTCTGTATCATTACTTATAATAACTATTCTTTGCATACTGCACAAGGCATTTCAAACTGAATTGATCTCTACTACAGATTTCATTACATTTTGTACAGTAACTTTCATGTATTATTATTATTATTTATATTATACATTGTTCCAAGAAAAGGTAGCAGAACTTGCAAAGAATGCAGTATATTTTTCAATGTAATACTTTACACAGGCGGTGGGAAATGGTATTAAACGCCAGTCTTATGCCTTCATTTAAAGAGGCAAACGAAGCAACTTCAATAAAACAAAATTAAATAAATCTTTTTTTTGTTTTAATATATGCAGCCTTTGATTACCTTTATTGAAAACGAATTACCTAAGCTGCTGATTGATTCATTCTCCTGTGGTCAATCACCCAAATCCTCCCCCGGGTTCACTAAATGGCTGCCTTTCCGTTTCAAATCAATACTTCAGTCGGTGTTGCTCAGCAGCTACAATTTATTCTTTTATTACCAACGTAACCATCTATTGTTACAATTTGCAACTCAAACTGCTGGGAACATTGGCAACAAATGATCACAAACAGAAAAGTGTTACAAAGATCTTGCACTGCTGGGAACGTGTTTAAAACCTGCTATGGAGATCAAAGGATTATCAGTATATTAAAACTCATTAAAAATGGCATTGAGTTGAATTAAAAAAATAAAAGTAGTATTATCTAATCCTACAAAACTGATTTTAAAAAAAATACACATGTAGGAGATGCTTGAATTGCTCATTTGACTTGCCCAAGGCTAGTAAACCTTTTGAGTGGGTCATACCTTTTATATTGCAAAACAGTACCACCCAGTGGTCAGAAAGTAGAATGCCTGCTTTATGGCTAAAATGTGCAGAGGAAATATACATTACTGCAGGTGCTAATCAGACAAAAAGCTTACCTTGCACAACACTGTATTACCTCATTTACCTTTCAGTGGAGATTGGGTAAAGGCATTTGTCCTTTAACTGCAAATGCAAAAGAAACACAGAGCCTCTAATTAGATAATGTAATCATAGTGCTGTGCTGTCATCTTGCAAGGTGTATTTAGTCTTCCGTTAAACGCTGTAGGCGTTCTCCCAAGATTGGTCACTAAATATCCTTTGTGTGCCAGCCTAATGCAGCTGAGTATTCTTTGCATTTTCTTTTAAAGTTCCCCTCCTTTGCAGCCTAACACCAAAGGGTTTGAAACCGTTTCAAGTACAGGTGGTCCTCGCTATCTGTCGGTCCATTGTTAATGGAATGGATTATCCGATGCGCCATAATGCATTGCGCCGAAAGCATTATCCGATGTCAGAACTGACGCTCACCGCTGCGGATTAACATTGGATTCGCAGTCCGGCGGCGGTTTGCGGGACATTCCGGCGGATCATTTAGGACCACCTGTACAAGGTTCCAAGGACCTCGGATGTTGGGTGAAAAGGGGGCAGGGATTCCACAAAAACAAATGGATATTGCTGGATATCTTCGTTTTCCTGACTCTGCTATTCTTCCTTTCCCTATGTTATTAGTTCAAGTGCTCCGTGGGGTTATTAAAATGTCACAATGTAATGTTAAAGACAATATATCATCTAGAACAGGGGTGGCCAAACGCCTGTCCTCAAGAGTACCAGCAGGTCAGGTTTTAAGGATTTCTCGGCTTCAGCACCAGCGGCTCAATCAACATGATTAAGCCACTTATTGAACCACCAGTGCTGAAGCAGGAAAAGCAGCACAGAGCATATAATAATAGGATTGAAGCAGGGGGGCTCTGGCGTTGAACCACATTAACCAGGGACCCCCTGCTTCCCAAGATACGTACCTCTGTAGGTGATACTGGTATACGCTCCACAGGCTAGCGGTCTTGGTCACGTGAGCCAATAGGAAGCTGCAAGGGATGACATCACAGCTTCCTATTGGCCAGCATGATGCCAGAGCTTTAAATCCACCATTTCCAATAGGTCCACCTCCTACCGAAGTAAGTATCTCGGGAAGCAGGGGGGTCCTCGAGGCTGAAATTAACACAGTTCATCCCCGGAGATCCCCTGGTTCAATCCTATAACTGTAAAACAAATAAAAAAATACAGGAAAGCAGAATTGCTGCTTTAAAACCTGGCCTTTTGGTGGCTCTTGAGGAATGAGTTTGGCCACCCCTGATATAGAAGTGTATTTTACTAATATGCCCTACTGCCGTAATGTTATTTTATAGGGATACCCAAGTATAGGTTAGAAGAAAAGGAAAGCGGCAATCCCCCCAGAAACCTGGGAGTTAACTCGTATCATTTTAGTATCTTTTCCCCTGTGTATGTCTGTAGGGAGAGCTCCATTTTTACCCCCAGACACTTAGTACCATATTTGCCCAATTTATAGGGCGCTCCTGAATATAAGGCGACCCCCTAATTTCAGTAGTGGCTTGAAAGAAAAAAGTGCTCTCTCTCTCTCTCTCTCTGTGCCTCTGTCTCTCCTTGTGCCTCTCCCTCTCTCCCGCTCCCCCGCAAGGTGAAGCTTCCTCCGTTTCACTCTCCTACCTCATACATCCGACTGCTGATTGGCATTTGTATTGTTTTAAAAAAAAAAAAATTTAAACTCTTAATGCCATTTTGAATGAGTTTTAATAAAGTGAGGACCCTTTGATTTCTATAGCAGGTTTTTACTTCCCTCCCCAGCAGTACAAATCTCTGTGACACTTTCCTGTTTGTGATCATTTGTTACCAATATTCCCAGCAGTCTGAGCTGCAAACTGTAACAAAAGATAATGTTACCTTATTAATATCAGAATACATTGTAGCTGCTGAGTTACACTGACTGAAGGATTGCTTGAAACTGAAAGGCAGCCATTTAGTGAACCCTGGGAAGCAGGATCTTTGCTGATCGATCACCGGAGAGCCAATCGATCAGCAGCGTAGGTAATTAGTTTTCAATAAAGGTAATCGAGAGGAAAAAGGAAAGCATAGCCTCTAAGTGGCAGCCTCCCTATTCCTAGCGGTGACCACATACAGTACCTATTATAGTATAATATTATAGTGTAGTGACTAAGCAGCTTCTGGAATGTATGGAACTGCGGAATGTTTAATGCATGCAGTAAAGAGTCAGATATTGTATGTGTTTTAAATAAATAATTTTGTCATGAGTAACAGGGAGCTCCTTGATACATGAATGCCGGTACCCTTAGTGTTACATATTTAAAGCTGCAGTTCCACTGAGCAAGTTATATTTGAGTACAGTAAAAGTAATCATCAATGTAGTCAAACACTATGATAATTACAACAATATATAATATACTTAATAATAACTTTATTTCATATAGTGCTTTTCTCCCAATGGGACTCAGCACATCACAATTGCAGTATATTGCATAGCACAGGTGTTTTAGAGACTGTCACTGCCCAGGTGAGCTTACAATCTATGTTGCTGGTGCCTGAGGCACAGGGAGATAAAGTGACTGCCGTGCTTCAAACTCTGCGTCATTGTTATCAGAGTCCGTGTAATTACTCACTGAGCCGCTCCTTCAGCATGGTACTTCACTTTAGTTTGCAGCTACAGTAATTCCAAAGATACAATGATTAGTTCTGATTTTTCACACCAGGGCGGGAGGACCTACTGTTTCTAGAAAACAAGTGGGACAGCTGCTTTACATATTTAGCATGCACGAATTAGTCTGATTTGTGTACAAGGCATCAGGAGGCATTACAATGTCTTGTTCTTCATTTTCATTTTTCAGAAAGGACTTTTACAAAGTGAGTATTGATTCCTGCGGACTGCAGCTTCTTAGCTTTCTCAGTCCATTATTTTTGATTTTACTATGAAATATATATCCTTTCTACTGACATCTGACAAACAACATATGGAAGTCATCTTATCTACCAATAATGTGTTTGTCAAAAAATATCAGAGGCTAATGGATTTCGCTTCCTTACAGACTATTTCTACCATGGTAATGTCATTGACAGGACTCTTAAAACATTCAGCCATTTATCCCACCCCCCTCCCTGATGTAATTTTATTCAGGCTGTCAGTTGCTATCTGTTTACCTCTGATAAATGCTGAATACAAATCAGATTAATGGTTAATGATGAATTATGTGCTCAGAGACGAATTAGGCCCAAGAATCAGTCCGTTCAGCGTTTTGACAAATGGCTTTTAATTCTTCCATAAGGTAGATAGGAGGAGAAAGTTTCTGCTGTTTGGCTTTCTCTTAACTGTTCTCAACAAGCTTGATAGGTCTGTTTTAAAGCAGCAAATCATGAAATCTTATGGTTTTTCTTTTAAATAAGTTAGTTCTGTAGTATTAGATAAACGAATGCTATTATGTTAATTGGATGTGTCTAATTCCGCCTCTTTCTATAAGTCTAGTTCCTGTTTTACCATCTGGTTGTACAACCCGCTTTACTAATGCCTCAAATGTAAGAAAACCTGTTTAACCAGCATTTTACAATCTCTCATGGCTGCAAGCCCAAAATAAAGAGTAAAATGCATTATATGGGATCCTTGTTTAATCTCAGTGTTATTTCTAGATCAATGCTCAGGTTATTATACTCAGTGTTCGACAAACCTACACATTTGCACGCCCCGGGCGAGTGGATTTAACATCGTGGCGAGATCCTATTGGCCCAAGCAGCACACGTGTGGTACTAGGTGGCGAGTAGATTTGTTGGTGATTTCTCGACCACTGATTATACTCATGATGTTTCATAGCTTTTTTTACATTCAAACATAACATTTAACTTGTCGACCAAGTGGCGCGGTTTCCCCCAATATATCAATGATAATGTAGAGTTCGGTGAATCCTGGTAAACTGTTTTTAAATATAACATATATGTTGCCTAATACTTGTTTAAATACTAGATTTAGGGCGGCTTCTCCAAAAATGCTGGACACAATGGTGAAGGGTGCGACGCGCTCGAGAAACACACAACTCTCCGCTCCATACTGTTTCCTCCTCTCCTTGACCCCACCCCCAAGCTCTTGACACCTCCTGATTGGCTGCATTACCCAGCAGCAGCCAATCGGGATGGAGGAAGCTGCCCAGCCCTCTAGCAACAGCCTTGCTCTCCCCCTGCTCGGGGAAATCCCACGGCCCCCCAAGCCGGTCAGGTCACTATGTCCAGAGAGGTCATACCGTTATACACATACACGCCCAGAGAGGTAATACCGGTATACACATACACGCCCAGAGAGGTAATACCGGTATACACATACACGCCCAGAGAGGTAATACCGGTATACACATACACGCCCAGAGAGGTAATACCGGTATACATATATTCGCCCAGAGAGGTAATACCGGTATACACATACACGCCCAGAGAGGTAATACCGGTATACACATACACGCCCAGAGCGCTAATACCGGACACATACACATGTTCTGTGTTACCTCTCATTTTTTACTGGACACAGTGTGCAAATACAGGACAGTCCGGTTAAATAATGGACACCTCGCAACTCTAACTTGAACTGTAAAGGATTTGCATAAAATCACGCTTTCAACACACACGTTGCCATTCTAGTGTAACCTGCCTGTGATTTTAATTCAATATGAAAGTTTGTGCACCAAAATAAATCATTGCATTTGGGATCCAGTGTTTCCTCTGCTTCATATTTCATAAGAACTAAAAGAGCCTTTTACCCAGGAACGTGGCATTGATCATACACTTGTACTAAATTGCAATGGCATTGTACTCTCTGTTGCAGACCAATTCTTGCTGGTAGAACAAGTTAAACGGGTGAAAGAAATTGAAGCTATTGAAAGTGACGCCTTCGCTCCCCAAGCTTTCCGATCAAGCCGGGAAACCAAGACCGTAAGTTTATACCGTCTCTTAGCATGTTTGTGTCCCTTGGGATCAGGTTTGGAAATAATTCTTTACTTTTGCATATTCCACCCGAAAAATGACACAAGTATAAAGGAATTATTTTGGCTATTTGCTTTGTAGGTAAAGTATTTAACAAATTAATTTATAAAATATATATATATTTGGAACTTGGGGAGGCGTGTCTACAAGACGATGGCTTAACATTGGCACTCTTTGCCTGGCCATTCTTATTCCACTGTCGTCCTCTTTCTAGCAACCCAAATAGATGGATTTGAGTACAGTGGAGTGTCAAACTATGACAGTTATCCTTGATGGTCACACCCTGGGACCCCCAAACTTTGCCTTAAATATAATATGCTGCATACTTTTCACATATTGATCATTCTACTCTGCTCACTGAAATTACTCTGGTCTCTGATCAGTTATCTTGGACTTTTGCTGTTTCCAGCTCTGGCCGCAGCCTCTGTGGGGTCAGTGTCTATGGTAGAGTGGGCGCTTTTGCTGCAGACATCATTGGGAAGTTGGTACCCATGCAAGTTGTCCGAGAATATGAAGTCATTTGCTAAATTGAGGGGTACTACTCCGTAGAATTTAATGCGAAAACATTCTATGTTCAGTAAAGCCCTCTGCCGTGGTCAATTAAAACCTTGAGTAAATCTGGAATTGGGAACTTTGTGCTGAAATTTGACTAATTTTAGACAAAAGGCTTTTTCTAATAATTTCAAATGATCTACCGTGACTCCATTAATATCACTGAAAAAGACTCCTTTAAGAATTGACATTCTAATAGACCTGTACCTGCGGCTTACCAAGTGTTCTGTGTAGTTTATTTTTCCTCGAACCAAAGGAGTAAGACGTACATATCTATCTATACTTGAATTCAGAAAGTGTGTTTGTCCGGCTATACAAATCCACACACTTAATCCTAGAGCCTCCAAACTTGGCATGCTGTCTAATAGGATCCAAAGGAAGAGCACAGGTGGGGTGTGGGTGTGTTTGGGCCATAGCTTCAGGTTGCCCCAAAATGTTTGTGAAAACTTTGTTTTTTTCATTCTAGCGCCTCAGGGAACTGTTCGACTAAATTCGAGTTCAGATTTGGAGCCTCCCTCTCCCCCCCCTCCCCCCCAGAAGGTTTCAGTTTCAATCAATCTTTCAGTCAGTGTAACTCGGCAGGAACAATGTATCCTTATATGACTACGGTAACATTGTCCATTGTTACAGTTTGCTGCTCAAACTGCTTGAAACATTGGCAACAAATGATCTCAAACAGGAAAGTGTTGCAAAGATCTCGCACTGCTTGGGAGGTGGGCTAAACCCGGCTATTGAAATCAAAGGATGTTTTCAAACTCATTAAAAATGGCATTAAAGCTGCAGTTCAGTCAATATCCTGCATGTGTGTTTTTTTTTAATAAATCAGTTCTGTAGTAAGAAAAAAATACTTTTAGCATTTTCTGTTTTTAAAAAAAAACAGCTTTGAAAGACCAATTTTCTTGTATTCTACTTTAACAACCATTTGCTACGGCACTGCCCCTTCATGTCCTGTCACAAGCTCTGGCACACCCCTTTGTCAGCCCTGCCCTCCCTCTAGCACATGTCAGTGCAGGAGTGCTCATGAATATTCATGAGCTTCCACTGACGGACTGAAGCAGAATATAAACAGATCCCTTCACTAATTATGTCACCAAATTTCGCCGATCAATACATGGAGAACGAATTGACCTGCAGCTATACAGTTCTTTAGGTAATTAGAGATTGCCCACATGAAACTATTGAAGTAAAAAAATAAATAAAAATAAAAAATAAAAAAAAGACTGAACTGCAGCTTTAAGAGTTGAATTAAAAAAAAATATAAAAACAGTTTGTATTATCTACTACCCTACCATTATTCTATTATCTACTACTACAGAACTGATTTTTTTTTTTTTTAATATAAGATTTCACATGGTTTGCTACTTAACCTCTTCAATGCCATAGGTGCCTGAAACGTTTCAGTGGGCCTGTTGTACAGAACAGCCGTGAAGGGGTTACGCATGCATCGGATATTTATTACAGCTATTTGCAAAGCATAGAAGCTAAACTATATTCTCAAGAACCCATCATCTCCAAAGTAATTGACACAGGGGTGGGGGCGCTGAACGACCATGAAATGAGTTTGTCAGCTCTCGCAGGCGGCCGTGTATGTCGAGCGCGGAGACAGTTTATGAGGAAAGGTTTTCCTTGCCCAACATACTTCACAGAGAATCATGCACTATGACAGCCGTGAAGGTCAAGCTGGAATTTATTTAGCACAAACTGCTCTACGAGGTCTTTATTCACATTTCTGGCTCCGGTGCCCTGTGTAAAAAGGGCAGCAACCATTTGAAACTGATTTATGGGGATAATCCATGTTCAGCTTGGTTGTACTTGAAGTCATTTAATATGCTTTACATGGTGTTATATTTAATACCACCGCTTAAAAATGGCTTCATTCTTTTTTTTTTTTTTTTTTTTTAAAGCTGTATACATAGCCGGGGTTAAGGACACTGAAGCATTTGCTTTGCCTAAAGAGAACAACAAAAGACAGGGGTGCCCAATGCTACATCAAATTGACGAAACATATATGGTAATAAGTATAAAGTTTAAATACTCCAATAACAATAGTAATTAATTGGTTATTTAGTTAAACCCTTTGGCCAAAGCGTCGTAAGCCTGCATACCAAACGTCAAGGTATAACCAAAAATGCAGGTCCGAACACTAAAACTGTGAACCCTTCCTTTTACCTCTGTATGAGGGGAAGCAACTACAGTGAGTCCTGTCCATTCAGCAAATAGCCAGAACCTCCCAAACTTAAAAAGGTGGGGAGGGGTGAGCTCTGGGGGGAGGTGCCACCTACCTCCATTTAACTGTGTCCTGAAGAGAACAACCTGTTTGCTAGAAAGGTGTACTGGTTCACTCATTTACTATTAAAGTTTGTAGAACCATATGTCTCCCCTGTGCAGACACATTACAATAGAAGCTGATTATACTCTATACATGAAGGGAAGGAATACAATGTGTACGAAACGTAATGTGTGTTGGATGAGAGATGCGCAAAAGATTCATTCACATCAGCGAATAACAAGAATACCAAATGTCATTATCTTACTAAAAGAACAACTTTTACCCCCCACCCCCCCAATTTTTGAATATGTTGGCAAATATTTGTGAATATTGATAAGTTTGACATTATTTGCGTAGGAGAGTTGGAATGACACATTTTTGCCTTACAAAGGCCAAGTAGCTGTTGACCAATTTTTTCTCAGTCACGCCAATTTCCTAAAACATTTACAGACCGGACTGATACATACAATGATACACACCTGATACATACAATGACACAGAATGTATATGAGAAGTACTGTGTGCATCTTCAGGAGAGCATGTTGTTATTTTTCCATCGCTGTATGGTTTTATGGGTATAGGTTTCCAGATAATGATACCACTTGTGGTGTGTGGCCATGTCTCTGCCATTACTGTAACCCTGTCTTTCCCTGTTATCTCTTGGCAAACAATGCTTCCACTGCAGCTAGGGATTCTGGGTAATGACATGCAAATGAGCTCAGTGTGTCACTCAACACTTCTTATCTATTTAAACGTGGAATCCACCATTTTTATTAGCCACCATACATTTTTTTGATGTCAGATAAGGATATGAATACAAATATCCAGAGTGCTTTATATCAGAGAGACTGTGACAGGTTTGTGAAGCCTATGTGAGATATGGGTATACTGTTAAGGGTTTTTTGCTTTGACTGTTTTTTTGCATGGTGGCGTGTTTGTCACTTTTACCCAACCAAAACCTTATTAATCCTGAAGAAGGAACATTGGAACATAGAGGAAACATCTTAGATCTTTAAAAGTCTTCAGTGCAAAGGAGATATGCACTGGCTTGCTTTTTGGGATGCCAGCTTTTATACCCATACGCTCAGTCCTGTTGCCATATAACCCACCCCAACAGCAATAACCACACACCCCTCTTATCTTGGAAGGGTATTATAGGGTATTGGAAGCATGATAAAATGCATCTTGGAGCTCTCCAGACATACTTGACTAGGCTGTGTTTTGTTTTCTGGTGGCGTCTTGAACTGCTGCTTTTAAATGAAATGATTCATTTCAATTGAAATATATACTCAGCCCATCATATTTCACATAAATATGTTTCGATGGCTTCACCCTCAAGTCTAACGTTTTATTGGACACATAATCCATAATGGGCAGATCCTGCTATGGATTAGTCCATGGAATGACACCCATTGTGATAGAGATTGAGGTTGTGCTTCCAACGATAATACACGTTTTTGAAGGAGGTGTTCATCGTAATTAAAAAAAAAATCCATAAAAAAATATGCTTAATAGCCTTCTTTTCAATGTAGTACTTTCCTTTTATTTATTTTGCTGTTTAAGTGACAGTAGAAAGACGTGTCTTGCACTATACCTGGTCTGTGTGTTGTGTTTATTATTGCTGCCTCCATGATGTTTCTCATGTACTCACGCTAAATGTCTAGTGGCAACATTGAAATTGTATTTTGTGCCAATGGGGCAAATAAAGGACAAGTCTGTCTGGACACAACGATCCTTAATTGGGGCCTTGAAGCCGGCTGTTAACCCCTCACCCCCCTAGTGTTTTTTTGTTTTGTTTTTTACATTATTTTTTACTTCTGTTTTTTTACAGGGTGGGGAATAGGAGGTCATCCGGAGTTGGACCATGATAGAGACATAGAATTTGGCGTCAGATAAGAACCACTTTGCCCACCTAGTTGTAACACCTCATATGCCATTTCATACTTGGCTTTCTTTTATATTTAGGATGGCCTTATGTCTATCCCATAGACAGTCTTTCTCACACTAGAATCCCATGGACACAGTCTTTCCCACAGCAGACTACACCTAGTTTCAGCTATGGGGTCCCGCCTGGTTCCTGAGATATTTACTGGTGAAGTTACCGGGTTTCCAACTCCCTCCATGTGAATCAAAATGGCTGCCAAATCTCTGGCCAATAGAAAGTCACTACATCATCGCGGCGACTTCCTATTGGACAGCCATTTAAATCCTTTTTAAAAACCAGGAAGTAATACTGGTAACTTCACTGGCAAGTAGCTCGGGCACCGGTGGGTTTCCAGAGCCGACAATTAGATTCAGCCACAAAAGACCCCCTGGCTCCCAACCTGTAGGGGAAAAAAAAAAAAAGGACGGGTGTCTTAGCTAGGGGAATTGCTGTTTTTAAAAAGCCTAAAGATTGTAAGAGTAACCTACAACGGATATTTTATACTGTATGCAGGTTTATAGGGTCATTTGATATTGTCCGAATGTGATTGTCCGCTACTGTTCAAATTATTATTATTATTATTGTTTACATACAATGATATTTTCAGTCAACAGAAACCAGCGAGACAAAACACGAGTCTGCCATGTTAGGGACGGGGAGCGCCGACGACCTGTTTGGTGATGAAAAAGAAGCCGAGGTTGGCAACCTTCCAACGGCTATCATGTACCTGGACGATAACTCTCTCGCACATCCAAACGTAAGCATGGTTAGATCATAAATATGTATACGGATAATAATAACTTTATTTCATATAGGGTTTTTCGCCCAATGGGACTCAAAGTGCTTCACAATTACAGTATAGTGCGAGGTACGCAGCACATAGGAATTTTGCAGACACCGTCCCTGCCCGGCTGAGTTTACAATCTTTGTTTTTTGGTGCCTGAGGCACAGGGAGATTAAGTGACTTGCCCAAGGTCACAAGGAGCCGAGACCGGATGTGAGCCAGGCTCCCCCTGCTTCAAACTCGGTGTCATTATTTGCAAAGTCCAGTTTCTTTTACTCACTGAGCCGCTCCTTCTCAGTGTGCTTGAAATGTCTTTAAAATTGTAAAGGACCAACTGTGTGTGTTATCCTCTGCAGATAAGCTAGCAACCCTTTTTCTACACTATAATAAGTTCATGTTATGCTTGAATCACTTTATCTTGCAGTGCTAGGGGATGTAGACAAGCAATGTAAAGCTATTCCTTGTCTGTCTCCTGCAGCAGAGAAAACGTGTAAAGAGAAAATAGACATCTTGCAATATGTCGTTTTTCCTTTACAGTGATCATATACTTATCATATTTTAACACTCAGGGATATCGGTTTCACACTCCAGAGAAGAGATTTTCCATTCCAGATACTGCTGCACTACAATAAATGCTCTATAATGTTTACGATTATAAACTTAAGTATGCCGAGTTCCCTAAATCTTCATTTTCTTGGCACTGGTATACTCCGAGTCATTAACTGCAACAGTATCGCAGTACTTCACTGCCTATGACATGAGATTCATTGATAACACTTGTACGGTTTGTCATAATACATCACAATAATTCACAACACATGGCAGCAGGACCAGTGGGTGAGGCATATTTAACAGATCAGAAACCTGATGTGACTTCACTGGATTGCAATATTTAATGATGAATTTTTACCTTTTTCTTGGCAGTTATATATCGAGAAGGAAGAAGCAGAGGAAAAATGGTATAAGAGATTAATTACTCTGCGTCAAGAAAGACTAATGGGAAGCCCTGTAGCCTGACTAACCAGACATGCCTGAATTGACAGTGAACTGTGTGTCTTTTTACTTGATTGTCCACCCAGCATTTTGTACTGTTCCACGTTACATATTTTAATTAAAGGTATCAACATGCAGAATTGTGTCTCTCATTAGGTTGCCTATCTATTTATTTTTGGAGAACATTCACTCACCTGAGATATTTACTTTAGTGCTTAATCTTTAATTCGCCCAATTCTGCAACCTGTAGATAAATATGCAGATGCTTGAAACGGATGACTGGCGTGAAAGAGTCAGACTAGAGCAGTGGTTCCCAACCCCAGTCCTCAAGGGCCGCTAACAGTGCAGGTTTTAAGGCAATCCTCTCATTAGCACAGGTGGCCCAATCATTGTGACTGAACCACCTGTGCTCAAGCTGGAGTATCCTTAAAACCTGCACTGTTACTGGTCCTTGAGGGCTGGGGTTGGGAACCACTGGACTAGAGGATGAAGGAGACACGGTTTCCACGTCCCTGCGGCTGAGAACCATACTTCATTTTCATAGAATCTAAACCACATGAAAATGTTGCTTTGCTCACAAATGAAATGACTTACAGCAACAATGCTGCTATTTTAAACTCCCACCCCCACCCCCTCCTGCATGTTCCTGATGATACTTCCCCGAGAAGTTAATAGCGTAACTTCCTGGTTTCCGCTGGGGATTTTAAATGGCCGCCCAAAAGTAAGCTGGAACGGGTGACGTCGTTGCATCCTATTAGCCCGCGAGACCTGCAAGGTTTAACGGCCATTATGTTTGCCCTGTAGGGAAATTAAAAATTGGTACGTTCACCAGTTCCCATTCTGTATTTAAAAAAAAAAAAAAAGGGTGTGTTGGGGGATTGCGGATTTAGTATGTTTAGTGGCAGAGGGCCATGCAACGCATTATACAATAGTGCAGGGATGGGCAACTCCAGGGCTACCAACAGGTCTTAAGGATATTCCTGCTTCAGTACAGGTGGCTCAGTCGTTGGCCCCACGTTCATAATCATCACCTGGGTAGGCTCCAGCCACCCTGCCGACACAGTTGTTGTTTCCACCGCCACTGAGCCACTGCTGCTGCCTCCCACTGCGCTGCCTCTTTTGCCAGAACCACAGACCGGGACCGGGGGAGGGAGAAAGGAGAGTGAGGTGAGAGAGGAAGGTGAGTGGGAGAGAGGAGGGCGCATTAAAAGTGAAGGGATGAGTAAGTGAGGGAGGCAGAGAGTGAGGGGGTAGGAGAGATGCCGGTGAGGAGGGTGCTTTTGGTGAGCTGCGCGGGGCACATAATTAATGTAGATTCTGCATTAAGTATATGGCTCGCGAAAGTTACCAAAGCCTTGTCCAGTGGCCCTCCAGGCCCAAACATTGCCCACCCCTGCTGAAGTCGATGCAAAGCGCTGGAGAATTTGGGCACCAGTCAAACGATTGGAATGCAATCTCCCTCCGCACAAGGAAGTGGCGTTACAGTTTTTTGGATAAGGGCTCTTTTAGTGGCAGCAAAACTAGGTTTCTGCTTTCATTTGTATATAATTTCCCAGAATCCCTGGCAGCAGTGGAAGCACTGTATGCCAAGAGATAATGGGGAAAGGCAGGGTTGCAGACCTGTCTGTGACGTGAATGTGCTCACAAGTGATATTTTTATTTGCTGTACGGTGGAGGGGTTTTGTCACTTTTTTTACCCACCATAACATATAATGTGAGCTGAAAAAGATTTGTTCAGGATAGAAGACCTCTTAGCGAAGAATTGTATTTGACTTGCTTAGAACTCCATCAATCCCACTTTAGATCATGTTTCACTGGGTGTGTCACGTAAGTTTTATGGATTCTTTGAGATGCTAAAATATTAATAAAAACAATTTAACAACAATAGCTGCAGATGGAAATGTTATTCTAAAATATTACATTTGTAAAGGCAATACTGTGCAGTAACACTGTGGGGGCAATGAATCCCTGCCAAATGACAAGGCTATTAGATCATTGGACGTTTGTCACGGTTAACACACAATGTGCGTTGGATTTCAGCAGCATGAGAAATACGCCTATCTATTATGAGTGATGCTGTGGTGGGATATACATGTGGATCCCACCAGCGCCTGTGACTCAACAGATGTGTTTTCCAGCACGCATTACACAATTTCACTGCGGAAAATGTGTTGCTGTGATACTCTCCTGGAGCCGGGTGGTGTGGTTATCACATAGTAACACCTCTTAAGCCTCTTGTGTGTCAAAAGGGTTGAAAGAGAGTCTGGCATGCAAGATTGGGAATTTAGAATATTGTTTGGGGGCTTTTGTTGCATTTCTTGTGCAAGGCTACAGGAACTACATACAAAATCGCTAAATGTCCTGTAACCAGGGTTGCCTTCTTCTATTGAAGGCTAACACTGACACTTTTTGCCATTAAATTTCATTTTTTATTCATTTATTGTATTTATACATTTATATATTTACCTCTTACCTTCTCCGGCGGCATCTCCTCCTGCAGGGCCCTGTCAACATGGCTCCACGACGTCAAATGACAAATGGACGGCACGTGGTGTTATGCGGCGTCAAGTTGCCACGACAACATAAAGCCACATGGCACACTATGCCACGTGACGGCACTGTCACGCTGCATGTCGTCGCGACTTCACGTAACATCCCGTTGTCGTGGCAACGCGGCGCCATGTTGACGGGGACCCTGCAGGGGAAGATGCCGCCGGTAAGAGCCGACCCCCCGCCTCGAGATTTCACAAGGTAAACCCTTAGCCTGCAGATAGGTGGCCGAAAATAGTGTCCGGGTCAAACCCGGAGTGCTGGTAACCCTGTCTGTAACGGGTGTTTGAAACCTATTT
This sequence comes from Ascaphus truei, assembly GCF_040206685.1. Classification (NCBI taxonomy): domain Eukaryota; kingdom Metazoa; phylum Chordata; class Amphibia; order Anura; family Ascaphidae; genus Ascaphus; species Ascaphus truei. The sequence goes on from NC_134496.1 coordinate 39,771,290, forward strand.
ACAGAAGCAGTTCTCCATGCATGTTTATTTTTTATTTTTTTAAGATTTCTTGGTCATGTATGTATATCTTTATACAGCGCCATCCGGGTACATAGCGCCTCACAGCAGTAATACGCGTGACATAATATAACACATAGTGGGAATAAGCGCTTCGGACATGAAAGTAAGAACAGGAAAGAGCGTCCCTGACCCGAAGAGCTTACAATCTTAGGTGATTTAGGCCATATTATATACTCTGTCTGTTTTCACCTCTAGTTTATTCCCCACTCGCTAACTTTTTCAACCGTGTTTTTCTTCCTGATGTGTGTCCAAAATGGCTGCCAAGCACCTCACGTGGTGACATTAGTAGACCTCAGAGAACCTTATCGGAGAGAATTATCATAAGACCTTTCTTATGATGCGCTCCTTTGTATTCTGCATGAAAAGCAGCTCAGTACTGCCTCCGAAAGTGAAGCAAGTGAGACTCAACGGCAGAAGTTGCAATGTGAACACTCTGCTGCAGGCTTCGGGCCTAAATACAACTTCAAATAAAATCAAAAACAGCAAAGGGAAAAGAAAATTAAATGTTTGTAATCTGCTTTACAGGGAATCACATGGGGCTTCACTTTCAAAGTGAGCCATATTCCTACTGCACCTTCAATGCCACAACGTCTGAAACTAGAGATCAAAACTGGCAAAAGTTGGCATTCTTCACACATTCTTTGACCTAAATTACAATCTAAGTTAATGTAGGATGCAATCCATCCAGGCCCCCTGACGGGAGAGACGGGTTATCGGTGGGGGCGGTAGCACTGTCACCTGGAGCGACTCCGGAAGTTCCAGGAATCCAAGCCCCTTCAACTGCGGGCCCGGGACAGGTTCCGGCTGTCCTGTTAGTGACCCTGAATAGAGCTGTGCGAAACACAGTCCCGAGTGTGGTCACAAGCCTGATCCAGATCCTGAAATAGGAGATGCACGCACACACAGGGAAGCCAAGTATTTTCTTTATTTTTAAAAGTATATAACAATCTTCATTTTAACTTTTCTACATAAAAATCACAGGATGAAAATGTTATTGTTATACAGCAAAACCGACACAAGAAACGGATACATAAAGAAATGCCGTTCAGAGAAATGTACCCCTTCACTGCCACAGGGTACTGAACTCTTAACACCAGTTCTTTTCTTAAAGCATGGGAGCTATTTTCTGTGGTTGTGATGCATACACTATCTATACAGCATATACATATATATACAGAGCAGGGGTGGCCAACTCAGTCCTCAAGGGCCACACACAGGGCCGCCTTACAGAAGGTCTCTAAAAGCTAGTTTTCCTTTTTGAAGCCTGTATTTTTGTGCAAGAAATGTCCTGGGGGATTAGAGCCGACTTCTCTTCCATGGCCATATTTTTTCTGTCCTACGTTTGCAGGAGAAAACGCCACAAGGCGAGACATACAACGATGTGCACATTTCGTCCTATACAGAAATGTTGCCGGTCCTGTATCAAAGTGGTTGGGGGGGTGAGTCCCTCCTAGAAACAAAGTCAAGTACTGTAACGCGTTGCTGTTGACTAGGCCTCACGCCGTTTTTACGCAGATCAAACAAGTGGAACTAATTTTTAAATGTTTGTAAACTTGTAATGTCTCCTGTAGTAACCAGATGATTTGAAGGGTATTTATGAACTTCCCCTAATTTCTCTTGTGATAACACGGTGCGTGTATATCGTTTGTCATATTGGATTTGTAGCACTGATGCTTTTTGTCTTTTGTTATATACATGAGGTCAGAATCCCAGTAGCACTACTTTTGACACATATATGGGGTGATGGGTTCAGGGCCGCCGATGGGGGGGGGGGGTGTAGCCGAGACAAATGTCCCGGGCCCGGTGGAAGTTTGTCACTTCTTTGCCCGGCTACTGCTCCTCTGGTTGCTGCCGTGCCCCGGCTCTCCCTCACTCTCTCTGCCTCTCTCTGATGCCGGTGCACGCCCGGCCTCTCTGAAGTCAGCACACGTTGCAATTTGGGCAGCTTTCTGTCGAAACTCTAGACCTGGGCCCCCGGGAAATCTGTCGACGACCCAGGATAGGTTTGGGTTCTGGGTTTACAGGGGCTGTGTAAACTGTTGTATATGCAGAAACATCATTAATCTAAAAGAGTCTTTGATATTGTGTTTGATAAATAATGTCGACATAATTTGCTCGACGAGCTTAATATATTTTAACTAAGCAGAGACCTGGAAAAATGTAAACGGTCTCATTTTTACACAGGCAATAGAAGAGTGAAGATGTTACTTTAGGTGGAATTTAAATTCTAAGGAAGCCAATGACATTAAGAGAAAATAAAATAAATGTGAGATTGCCCATGTAATACCTGCAGTTTGCTGTTCCAGCAGTAGAAGGATTAAAAAAAACTATACAATACACCCTTTTAATATTATGCATTAACGAATTCATGATACAGTTAGTATCAGGGGAAAGTATATACTTTTAGCGTCTACATCTAGAATAACATGGACAGGACAGTGCAAGTTAATAGCAAAATATGAAAGATCTAATTAGGAGTGGAACAACAAACTCTTAAACATTTAATTGCAAATGTTCCTTTTAAATGAATTGGTGTTTGCAGGCTTTATATTGAATTCACTATTTCAGCAGCACATAGTAATGTTTATATATCTGCAATTATTAGTCCCTTAAATGCCCTTCAACGGACACCCACAGCTGATGTCATGCGAAAACCCTTTATAACTCCACAAACAGATAAGAAATGTTGACAACAATTTTGCAATTAAAGACCAAATGCAGCAAGCATCTTTATCACAGCACAGAGTCCCTGGCTACAGAATAACATCTGGTTAGCATGGAGCTGTGTGTAGATATGTAACCCTATATTTAGATTTGTATGTGCACTTCTGTCTGTGTGGACAAATGTAATTTGTTTTCTGCCCCTTGTCTTAGTTGAGAGGACATCCAGTGCCCTTAAAGTTGGAGCATGAACAGTGCTGACAATTATTTTAATTCTCATATTACTAAGTGATAATATCCTGAAACTGTCAGGGGCAGACATCCGACATTTTGCGTTCCGATGTAACACGGTTTATTCTGCTTCACCCCCAACCCTTGAAAATGATTATGTACAACGCTCATTTTGAAAACTCTGTATTCCCTTTCTTTCTGCTCCTTACAGAGAAAATAAATCGGTTTCGCTTCAGTCTCAAAGTTCAGTGGCACCCATCCCAACCAGGCCAATAATGCAAAGTCACCTTCCAAGAGGTTTCTCGGTTTGGCTTTTTGACGTGTTTAGAGAATATGTTTATCGCGTTTCCGTGTCTTACAAAGCATTCGATAAGGCTGCTTTTATAGTGCCTGTGACGTCAGGCTGCAGTCGCTGGAAAAATCAAATTGAGATGACTTCCAGCGATCGCGACCAAGCCGTCACTCCGTCGGGTCGCGCTTACTATAAGCGCACGCAGTGGTGGCAATGCATTTGTTTTGACGCGACACCGGAACTATAAGCGCAGCCTAAGAAGTGTTGCTTTTCGGTATTGCAGCTTTTTCATTTTGATTGTTGACCATAACTTGCTGCTTTGAAATCCTGCATCTTGCCAAGATAGACGAATGCGAACCATCCAAGGCAAAATAAGACCTCGTTGCCACCTGACACTTCAGTTTACTTTTTAAATTTAGATTCCCTGTATTTGAAAACACAGAGCAGCGCTGGGCACATGAATTCCATCAGGCACATTTGTGTGTTAAGAATTTAGAAAGCTTCTAGGCCATATTAACTTCCTACTGCTATTTATGTACACCTGCATGAGCCATATCAGCTATTTCTATTTTTAAACTGCCTTCCCTAACTACGTTTCCTTGAATTGGAAGGAGCTATTCTATTTTTTGCATGCACGCTCTCTGCTGGGAGCTCTTGTGTGCTTTCATTTTAACGCAGACTGTAAATTGCAGGCCTCTCTAGTACTGAAGTGGTTATACCAATCTTTTATGGAATCTGACCCTTATTTGACCATCCGTAATCATTGTATTGTTTTTTGTCATAATCATTTTCATTGGGGATGCTGAGAAATGCCCCAGTGATGAAATAGCTTAGCAGTTCTTCTGCGGTTTCAGCCTCCAGCTGCTGATAATGTGAGAGCCAGTGGCAACTTAATAAAGCCTCCAGTAGTGTAAAGCTTTTTGTGCTGCTAGCAATTTAGAGAGAATATGAGGACAAAGGGAGTTTGTGTCCCAACCAAGCTAGCAGAATAAATGTTTTTCAATTTTAGTTTGCATAGAAAGATTAAATCTTGTTTAAAGTGCATTTTGACTTATTTGTGTTCAGTGACATGAATAACGGGGTCCTATGAAATGTATTATCTTATCAGGTACGTCTTGCTCTGTTGGTAGCTGTTTGGCTAATGATAGCAGCAGAATTATCAAAGAAGGAACCGTGAGAGTGACAGTGAGCGCACATACAAGGTTCCACAAATTGACATAACAATTGGGTAATGATTATGAACACTGCCCCAAAGCATTTGGTTACAATACATGTATTTTAAAATACTTATTTGTCCCATTTAAGAATAAAAAAAGAGACAATCACCTACATATTATAACATTCCTTAATGTTCTTTGAACATGTTTAATTAGATCTCAAAGCAGGCATTTAGATTAGCGATTAGAGATATTCAGCTGTCCAAACTCGCTTCTCTAAGATTATTCTATACGTTTTAAGACTTTGCTGAACTGCAAAAAGTCTTTGCAGTGTTAATGCGTAATTAAGTTCCTAGTTATCAACCAAAAATGTAATTGACGCAGTGCGGACATTTCCTTACATAGATTAACAAAATTGATTATTATCACAGTATGGCTAATATAAATAATATTACACTAATAATTTATATTTACTAATACTAGTTATAAATAAACAAAATATGCAATTCTGTTTAAATTTATATCGGATCAATCAGGTATTCAACACGAGGCAAAGTGTCAAAATTAATTTTGAACAACGAACTATGCGTCCTACGTATGAAGTCCCACAACGACATATATATATATATATATATATATATATATATATATATATATATATATATATATATACACATGATGCAGATTTTATGACGCTTTCGACTACTTTTTAGCACTGAAATGCTGATGCACCCCCAAAAAATGATCTTAAGACATAGACCCTTTTTTGTTAGAGATTTATAAATGGAACTCCTGTAATGTGAAATCTTGTGTTTTTTTTTTTTTTTTTAATAAATCAGTTCTGTAGTATTAGATAACACTTACTGCATTTAAAAAAAAATATTATTATGCCATTTTTAATGAGTTTAAAAGCAACCTTTGATTTCTATAGCAGGTTTTAGCACACCTCCCAAGCAGTGCAAGATATTTGCTACACACTCCCGTTTGTAATCATTTGTTGCCAATATTCCTAGTATGAGCAGTAAACTAACAATAGATAATGTTACATTAGTAATATAAGGGTACATTGTAGCTGCTGAGTTACACTGACTAAAGCAACAATTGTGTTAGTCACACAATTTTGATTTTTACAGATCTATAAAAGGAGCACCAAATGATTGCCAGTTTAGCTAAGAATGTAGAATGATACATTGTCACATGCTTTACATATAGAAATAAGAAAAAGAAAAAAGGGCAATGTAGCATTGCTGCTTGACACAGTTGGTTCTCGATTTAGTCACAAGATAAAATATTCTGCATATTGATTGTGTGTGCAGGCTACAACAAAACATGGGGAGTGGTGACTCGGTAAGACACTGATTCTGTAAACACTGAGTTTGAATCAGGAAACCTGGTTCAATCCCCGGTGTCAGCTCCTTATGACCTTGGGGAGGTCACTTTATCTCACTGTGCCTCAGGCACCAAAAACAATCTTGTGTACTGCGCACTATACTGTAAATGTTAAGTGCTGTGAGTCCCATTGGGAGCATATTATCACTATTATACACTGACCTTGCACAAACTTATAAACACTGTTAGAATCACACGATTTTTAAATATACAAGGCTACCTTTTTAGTGTCAACGGGGCTTGATGAATCGGCAGAGCAATTCCAGCTATCCTGTCACAATCACATGTTGATTTTAAAATACAAGCAAACAATTTGCCTTATTTCATATCTCTGGGTTAAACAGTTTCTATGCAGCATGTTAGACTTTCCAATCTATTTGCTCTCTTTGGATGTATTATGTGCAGACCTGCAATCAGGCCACAAACCTGTATTACTAACATTAATGAGCAGATATTTTCATAGACACATTTAGGCTAAAATGCTCAGTTGAGAGCTAATAAACTGTGTTACATCTTGTGGGCATGAGCTGCAAATGGTGTTACAATGCTGGGTGTTAACCCATTCAGCTGTTGTATAATGTCCTGTGGGTGACGTTGTCTGGAGGGATGTTATACACCTTTTTTGTAGATCCAATGATGGCATACAGAGAACACTAAATCTCACAGGTGGCTATCTTCAAAATGTACAATGTTAAGCATGAGAGATTACCTAGTCTGTCCTCTGTTGGCACTTTGCAGCCTGTGCAGTCCTCATGGACCAAGGTTAATCTTTTATTTAACGTGTTTTAGTCTTCACTGTTATTCTAACCTCTTTTTGTCTTTTATTCTAACCTCTGATGCGATTCTATGCAAAATATCAGCAGCCCAAAGGCAGACAAATCAATCTTAGGGTAAATACATAAAATTCTGCAGTGTGGAATTTTCTTTGATGTATTCCCAATGCAACACAGACCCAGCAGTGATAATAATAATAGCATGTTCTTATATAGCGCTGCTAGTTTTACGTAGAGATTTACAGAGACATTTTGCAGGCACAGTTCCCTGCCCTAGGGAGCTTACAATCTATGTTTTTGGTGCCTGAGGCACGGGGAGATAAAGTGACTTGCCCAAGGTCACAAAGAGCTGACACCGGGAATTGAACCAGGCTCCCCATGCTTCAAACTCTGTGCCAGTCAGTGTCTTTACTCACTGAGCCACTCCCTCTCAGTGATGGTCAGAGCCTGCAGTGATGGTCAGGCCCGGCAGTGATGGTATAGTCAGGCCCGGCAGTGATGGTATAGTCAGGCCCGGCAGTGATGGTATAGTCAGAGCCTGCAGTAATGGTCAGAGCCTGCAGTGATGGTCAGGCCCGGCAGTGATGGTATAGTCAGACCCTGCAGTGATGGTCAGAGCCTGCAGTGATGGTCAGGCCCGGCAGTGATGGTATAGTCAGACCCTGCAGTGATGGTCAGAGCCTGCAGTGATGGTCAGAGCCTGCAGTGATGGTCAGGCTCGGCAGTGATGGTCAGGCCCGGCAGTGATGGTATAGTCAGAGCCTGCAGTGATGGTCAGGCCCGGCAGTGATGGTATAGTCAGACCCTGCAGTGATGGTCAGAGCCTGCAGTGATGGTCAGGCCCGGCAGTGATGGTCAGGCCCGGCAGTGATGGTATAGTCAGAGCCTGCAGTGATGGTCAGAGCCTGCAGTGATGGTCAGGCCCGGCAGTGATGGTATAGTCAGGCCCGGCAGTGATGGTATAGTCAGAGCCTGCAGTTACGGTCAGACCCTGCAGTGATGGTATGGTCAGGCCCTGCAGTGATGGTATGGTCAGGCCCTGCAGTGTTGGTCAGACCCTGTAGTGATGGTCAAGTCCTGTAGTGATGGTCAGACCCTGCAGTGATGGTATGGCCAGGCCCTGCAGTGATGGTCACGTTACAGAACAGAAAGGCCTCTTGGCCTTTACCTCTGTTGACAGCGGTTGCCATGCTTCAAACTCTGTGCCAGTCAGTGTCTTTACTCACTGAGCCACTCCCTCTCAGTGATGGTCAGGCCCGGCAGTGATGGTCAGGCCCGGCAGTGATGGTATAGTCAGGCCCGGCAGTGATGGTATAGTCAGAGCCTGCAGTGATGGTCAGACCCTGCAGTGACGGTCAGACCCTGCAGTGATGGTCAGACCCTGCAGTGATGGTCAGACCCTGCAGTGATGGTATGGTCAGGCCCTACAGTGATGGTCAGACCCTGCAGTGATGGTCAGACCCTGCAGTGATGGTATGGTGAGGCCCTGCAGTGATGGTCAGACCCTGCAGTGATGGTATGGTGAGGCCCTACAGTGATGGTCAGACCCTGCAGTGATGGTATGGTCAGGCCCTGCAGTGATGGTCAGACCCTGCAGTGATGGTATGGTCAGGCCCTGCAGTGTTGGTTAGATCCTGTAGTGATGGTCAAGTCCTGTAGTGATGGTCAGACCCTGCAGTGATGGTCATGTTACAGAACAGAAAGGCCTCTTGCCTTTACCTCTGTTGACAGCGGTTGCCATGGAGACGCGGAGGACCGGAGGAGCAGCTGCCAATCAGAGCCGCCGCTGCGGGTCACGTGATGCACAGGCTTAGCTTGCTGCCCTGGCTGCCTGCCTGTATTCTCCGGGAGGCGGCGGCGGCGGGAGCAGGTCAGCGGCTGGGAGCTGAGAACCGGGAACATGTTCGGCAGCCTGCTCCGAGACTTCGACGAGGACACCTTCTTTTCGTGAGTCATTCACTGAAGGGCATGGGCTGTATCGCCTCCATTTACATTTTACATTATGATATGTCAGTCCAGAAATGTGTGTATACAGTATATATACACACTGTACTAATATATATATATATATATATATATATATATATATATATATATATATATATACACACACACACACACACACACACTACTAATATATATATACTTCATTGTATATGGTGTATGTATGTATTTGCATGTTTTATATATAGATCTGCAGTGTCTACTGTCTGCCAAATTAAATGCATATTAAACACGGGAGTAAAACATTTGTTGTATACAATATTTAATCCCTAAGAACAGGAGAGGGAGCTGTAAGACTGATTAAATATATAATGGAACCTGGAACAGTAAACAAAAAATAGTGGTACCCAGCACCATCGTACTCTGATCACTGTGTGTGTGTGTGTGTGTGCGTGTGTATGTGTATATCAGTATATATATATATATATATATATATATATATATATATATATATATATATATATATATATATATATATACACATATATATACACATATATATACACATACACATACACACATATATATATATATATATATATATATATATATATATATATATATATATATATATATATATATACACACACACACACACACACACACACACACACACACACATACACACACACACTTCAATCTGCAAAAAATGTGTATTTAATAGTATGTGTGTACTTGGAGTCCCACTCACAAGCGGTCAAAAAAGCAGTACATCACCTATTTTTTGTGTATTTATTTGTCTTAAAGCAACAATCCAACATGTCTGTTTATTTTTTTAACTATTTTTTTGCAGAATGCCACCAGCGGTAAATGGCGCTATTTTTAGCTGCAGGGTCCCAATATAATTATCTGACACTTTTTTCTCCATTTTCGGAAATAAAAATGATCAGAGCAAACATTTCGTCATCTGGGGATGTCATTGTAGCTTCCTATTGTTAGGCGTCTGTGCCACCCTTTGTTAAATGTCTAGGATGGAACAGGGGCAGCTAAACCAGTATCAGTATCTGGGGAACCAAGGGGTTCCCCGGAGCTAAAAATAGCACAGTTAGGCTCCTGAAGCCCCCTCGGTTCAGAAAAGGCAAGTATGTTGTGTTGGTTATTACCCCTTTCTCTGTCACTGGTGCCAATACATTGTTTAGCATGTGTCTCAAACTGCACTGGCCAGGAAGCAGGTAAAGAGAAGTCCAATTATGATTCACTAATAACTTGGCTTATTTTTCGGAGTACTTGATACCAAATTAGTTTTTAATTTATGTACTTGCCTACCTACAACCTACTTGTCCAAGTGGACAGGTTACTGTACATTTTAGGTGCCCTCACCAATATTTTTAGCCTGCCAAGGGCAATAACTTCATAACATGAGTGAAGGAATCAGGGCTACAGAATAGTCTTCATACTTAAATAAGTGACCAGAGTGATTGGGAAAACTTGCCTTTCAGCACTAATTACCCACACCAGGATTTCCAGCCTATATTAGTATTGGTACACAAGGTCCTGATGCATCGCTCACCCATCCTGGAGTTGCAGTGACAGAGAGAAAGAAAGGCAGACAGACACAGAAAACTAGCAGAATAGTGTATTCTTAATAGTTATATTGCAATCATTTAAACTAAGAGGGGGGGGAGTAAACAGAGGCATGATATTAATATAGATAATATGGCACAGATTGTATAATATGACACCCATAGTACTGATGTTACAGAACAAAATAATGTTGGTAAACACTGATTTACATACCGTATGTGTTTAGCAGCTTAATCTGTATCATCATAACATAGTGAAAGAACTTCCTGTACTGCCAACTTTCTACAGGTTTCGGAGTTAACGTTTCTCTACTTGTATCTAAATCCTAATCACTAATGTTTCATTAACTACAGTAATTTAACTTCAAAACGACAGTTATTCAGTGTGAATATGGTGCTTGTTTGCTCCTTGAAAAAGCGCAGTTTGGCGTGAAACATGTGGGAGGATTTTTCTGCTTTTTGTATTCATCTGCATGTCCTGAATAAAGATTTAGTATTTTTGAAGTGAAACTTCTTTTTAGTGGCACCTAGGGAATTTTGATGGGGACAAATTTCGTTGATGGTAACGAAAAAGCGTAACAGAAGTGACGTCATGTCCATGTAATAGTTGTGCGTGGTAGAAGCGGCTGCCGGGTGCCACACATGCGCAGAAGTGCCGCGCATGCGCAGAGTCGGCTGTACGCTCGCCATTGTTATTAGAGGAATTCCCAGTGAGTATAAATACAGACGTGCAAATAGCAACATTTTTAGAAATGTACCCAAAAAAAAAAAAAACCGGGGTGTATGCCGAGCATGTGCGTTTCTAAGTCAAACTTCTTTGGGTTTTGTCACTGAAATTGTGTTTTAATTTTTATGATTTACATTGAAGGAAAAACTTTTGAGAGTAAGGGCATTTAGATACTTTACAATACAAAATATATGTATCTTACTTTAGTTATCATAAGTCAATTATATCATGTATTCAAAGTGATAGTATGGAAATTTCAACACAAAAATAAATTATGCTCATCGCTTTCATTGAATTAAAAACATCAACATCACAAATACAATTTCTGTGACAAAACACAAAGAAGTTTTACTTACAATGCGCGTGCTCAGCACACACAACCTTTTTTTTTTATACCGATTGAGTTCCCGCAAGATCTGTTGCCATCTGTGACCCTGGAAGTTTTGGATCATTCATTTGAATATGGTACTTTGTTTACTTTTTTCCTTCCCTCCTTGTCTATAGCAGTATCACGGGCTTTAAAGCTAGGAGTATGGAGTACCAATTTGTAGGAGTATCACCAGTGGTACTTGTAGCACTGGTTGGGAATCGCTGGATTGGAATACGTTTATAAAATGGATTGCTTGATTAGAATTATGTTAGATATTGTGATACCAGGTAGTTGAGTTTGTTTATGCCACAAATGTTACATGGTTCCCATGACAGCAGTTAATTGTGCGTTAGCTTGGCTGACAGGCATCCTGTGAGTGCTTTATAATACCTGGACTTGTTAGAGCAAATATTTATACTTCTTCATTATTATTTGTCATTGTTGACAAATGCTGAGCGCACAACTGTAGTTAAAATAAAGAATTGTTGTGTTTTTGATGTCATGAATATGAAAAATTACAAATACAGGGCATAGGGAGCCAGTAATAAAGTAAATACGTTATGTAAATTATACTCCAAATTTATATTAAAGAGAGAGTTAAATATCTTTCAATCAATATTATATAATGTGTAATAAAGAAATCTGGAGCAGAATTTTAAAAAAGCAAACGTTTATTAATCCCTCTATCAATATGTCGATACATTGTCATCCTTATTCTGAGCAGTTTTGCCTAAAAATAGGTAAAACTTGACATGTTACAGAGAATTTAAGTTTGTGTAGAAGAACAAGAGATGTTGAGATATAAGAGAGCTAAGCAATAACAGTTATGTTTAATTAAAGAATGTAGCACTGGGAAATTGAGTGCTGTATTGTATATTCAGGTTTTCCAATACAGTACTTCAATATATATATATATGTAATACTTTTTCAAGCTTTGTACTGCATATTAAACAAGCACACACAGCCCCTGTAAGCTCAGAACACAAACCCACCACACCATATATATATTAGTCAAAAAGTAGTGTTACTGAGATTGCCCTCATGTAATATTGCAATTGTCTTTTGTACTGTATATGCCCAGCTCTGCTTCTTTTCTAGGGCTGGGGTGTTCACTAAACAGAAACTAAGGTGTAATTCTATATATCACTGGCAACTCCAGAGATCATGGGCCACCAACAAATCCCATTTTCAGGATATCCCTGCTTCAGCACAGGTTGCTCATTCTTTGACTGAGCCACTGATTGAGCCACCTGTGCTGAAGCAGGGATATCCTGAAACGTGACCTGTTTGTGGCCCTTGAGGACTAGAGTTTTCCACCCCTGATAGATCCAGTTTTCTACTCAGTGAAGTATTTGGCTTTCTGCTTTTGAAAGTAAATTCAAATCAGACTTCAGCACTGCCACAAAACGGAATGGTTTATTGTACGTGTGCCAACTGGGATCCTGTGTTTGTTCAAAACACCTGTTAACTTTTTAGTTTTTTTTTTAATATACACACAAACCAGTAACTAGAGCACACAAATGCAATGCTTTATTTACTTGCATGTCTGCAAGTGTTAAATTGCAAACATACTGATTGCAGTACAACATTCACAGTTTAGATGACTGGTTTGTTAGCTCCATCTCATATAGAAACGAGTATATTTATCCAAGTGTACAAGGGCTAGCAAGAGGTCATTCTGGCTTCGCAGTAACCCTAGATGTAAGTGAAAGATGTGTTCTAAGTATAAAGTGAACGGAAAGTGTTGATGGAAGAGTAGTGACAGTGTACTGTGCACTTCTTGGATGCAAATGCAAAGTCCTTCATCCAACAAAAGCAATGGAAATCCCCCTCCTAATCTTATTTATAAGCGGGACAATGTACCTAAAGACACCGCTGTTGGTAAACAAGTTGATAGTGTAGAGGATCAGTTCAATTCATGTATGTATGTATGTACTGGCAGATTACTCCCTGTCCTGAATTGAATACCAATGACTTAAGGTACCTAAGATACTAAGTAATACAATGATTTTCACTAGTTATAAAAGACCCAGTGCAGGGTCAAATTGGCACTCACTGATTTCTGCCATTACCAGAGACAAATCTTAACTACAATAATACTCCTCTGTTCCAGATTCATATTATTTCCTGCGTCCATTCCTTTAGTGAGCAACAATTTCCTCTTATTTCCCCAGTTTCAGGGCACGATCTCCTCTTCTAATGTATTATTCTCGGAAACGTGTGTGTGTGTATAGATATCTGTACCCACACTATTGGTATACACTCCCACACACACCTTGTGTAAAGCGCTGTATACACTGTGGGCACTTTGTAAATTTATATTTGCGCACGCACGCACACACACTCTTATATCACTAACATTCAGGAACCATTTAACACATTAAGTCATAAATCGCATACTGCACAGGGGGGAGGGATTGGCTTCAGTCACACATACATTCCAAGTAAGTAAAACCCTTTCTTGCTTTATCCATTGTAACACCACCGGAAGAAAAGATCAGTGTATCACGAAAGCTCGCACAAATAAAGCATTTTGTTAGCCACAGAACGGTATCGTCTATTCTTTTTTGATTATCGACATTTCCGGTCACACGTGTGACTGGATTTTGCCCGCCGGCGGGGTCCTGTGGCGGCGCGATCGGGTCCTCGGGCTTGGCGCATGCGCAAATGAATACTCCGGCCAGAGATCCCGGTGCGCATGCGCAGAGGTCTCGGCACACAGTGAAGCAGGGTGTCTGGCCTGCAGGGTAGGGATGAGTGGTGTCAGGTGGGCTGCTCTGCCTCCCAATCACCGGACCCCTTCTTTGCTCGCCTACCCCAGGCCTGTCTCCCTGCCCGCATGGGCACCAGAAGGGAACGTGGGCCAGAGGGGGACGCGCCGTGGTGAGTACACGCCAACCTTGTTCCTCCAGCCCCGGGGAGCAGCCACGTGGCCCGGGGGCATGGGGTGGGAGGAAGCTCTGCAAATGCTGCCTGTGGACCTCCCAACGTGGAGGGCATCGAAAAAGGAAGCAGCACCCTGTGCAGGGAAGCAGGAAGCAGCGCCTGGTCAAGATCAGTCATCCACCCAGTCAGTCACCCATCCACCCAGTCAGTCACCGACTCAGTCACCCAAGTCAGTCACCCAAGTCAGTCAGCCACCCACCCACCCACCCAGTCAGTCATTCAAAGGTCAGTCAAGGGTCCCACCCACCCAGTCAGTCACCCCACCCAGTCAGTCACCCCATCCAGTCAGTCAGTCAGACTAGTCACACACTCACACACTCAATTCTTATTAGGAATTTATTCTATTTTTAAAAGTGGGGGCGGGGCTAGGTGGCGAGTAGATTTTTGGGTGATTTGTCAAGATATATATATATATATATATAATCAAAAAATAAATAGATGATACCATTCTGTGGCTAACGAAATGCTTTTATTTGTGCGAGCTTTCGAGATACACTGATCTCTTCTTCCGGCGATGTTACAATGAATGAAGCAAAAGGTATACTTAAAAACAGTGTCTCTTGGAATGTTATCTGTGCTGTTCCTTCCCCCGGTGTGGATGAGATTTATGGCTAGAGGTGTCAAAAGGTTAATGAAAGCAAGTGCAGAAAGAGTGTGTATGTGTATCAGTGTGAATAAAAATGAATGGGGAGCCCACAGTATATACAGTGCTTTACACAAGGTGTGTGTGGAGTGGGAGTGGATATAAATGGTGTGGGTGGGTGTGGAAATGTGAGAGTTTGTAGCACAACTAAAAGTGTGTGTGGATACTTAGTGGTCCCTATTGGTGTATAGGGATGAAAAAACAAGGAGTATTAGTATGTGTGAGAGACAGCTGTGTGTGCATACATATAGCACAGTGTGTACAGACATGGCCTATAGCGCTCATGGGACGAGAGTTCACTAGTGTAAGTAATGACTCATAAAATTTCGATCTCTGTTTAGGCCACTGCTAAGTGTCCCGAACAGTTGCATAAATTTGTATTCATGCAACCGTCTCTCTTTCTGGGTTTTAAGATTACCTTTGAGTATGGCAACCCTCAGATCGTTCATCTTATGGCCAGAGTCAGAGAAATGTTCGCCAACAGGACTGTCTCTTGTACTGCGTGTGATGTTGTGGCGATGCAGGTTCATTCTCTGTATATATATATATATATATATATATATATATATATATATATATATATATATATATACGCAAACCCACACCCACACCCACATATATACATGCACACAAACACATATATATATATATATATATATATATATATATATATATATATATATATATATATATATATATATATATATATAGCGCACGGACCATAGTGTATGGCCGGGGCCATGGTAAAAAATACAGCGCTGAGCCGTGCTGACGTTCATGCTCTCCTGCTCAAGCAGGAGCTTTTTTGTGCCCTGGCATGTGTGTCAGTGAGCGCGCTTCAGAGACGGGGCGGGAGGCGGGGCTAGTGCACCACATCACGGTGCTCATGTCACGGGTTGCCATTGTCGGCTGCAATTCCACACGCCTCCGCACGCTTACCAAAGCCCCACACATGCCGGATGCAGGAGGTAAGTTTCCTGGCTCAGCGCTGTATTTTTTTACCATGCCCCGGGTCTAAGATTGCTACACATTTATTACAAAATATGGGGAAGGGGGGGAAAAAGCTCACTCACAAACAAACAGAATAAAAGAGCAATATGTGAACATTTAAGTCACCGCCTGCTGGAATAGGTACTTCAAGCAGATCCTCCACTTGTGTCCATTCAGCAGAAGGTAGAATCAGCTGTCTGCTCGTAGTAAGAGCTGAACTTCCGGATACACACGAGGGACGTTTCCTGAGTCCCGACAGCCTGAGCGCAGTAAGCCTCCCACACCGCTAGCCAATTTAGCAAGGACAAGGTCTTGCCAGGTACCGTCCCACAAAGATTGCGCTGCCTGCTTCTGTCCTGACGCGTTTCGTCTCGTCACGAGACTTTTTCAAAGGCAATAAATCATGAGACACTCGGGATATCATATATAGTGGCGGGTTGCTAGTCAACCCGTTTCTACCACCGGTGTTGTTAGAATCACTAATTCCCTGCATTAAAATACTGAACCTGAAGTATACATATACAATAAGAGTTATACACAATCAAAAAATACTATCAGAGCAAATATATAATGACTTGCTATCATAGATAATTATTAGCAATTATATATATTCTCTCTCATATCACTAACATATATCACTAACATATATCACTAACATATATCACTAACATATATCACTAACATATATCACTAACATATATCACTAACATATTTCACTAACATATTTCACTAACATATTTCACTAACATTCAGCGACCATTTAACACCTTGAGTCATAAATTGCATACTGCACAGGGGGAGGGATAGGTTTCAGTCATAGACAACATTCCAGGATACACTGTTTTTAAGTAAAACCCTTTCTTGCTTTATCCATTGTAACACCGCCGGAAGAAGAGATCAGTGTATCTCGAAAGCTCGCACAAATAAAAGCATTTCGTTAGCCACAGAACGGTATCGTCTATTCATTTTTGATTATTAAGTTTGGCTAACACGGTACAGATACCTCTACAGACACACCTGTTGTGAGTTTAGTTTTAATGATTTAAGTGTCTGTGAGCTCATATTTGTTGGGACCACAAAACTGTAAAAGAAGGCAGCAAAAACAAGAGAAATATGAGTTCATACCAATCTGAATACAATATTTGTTGTGGAAAAGTCACAGTAGTGACTGAAGAGTCCTTGAAAAATTGATGTTTGGACCTCTACTAAACATTTTATTAAAGAATGCAGAACTGGAAATCATTTGCAGCTGTAAGGGATAGCAACATATTTTTACAACAATTGTTTGTCCCGCCAACATTAATCGGCCTGACTATAATAGCACCAAAGGGAACTGTTAAGAATGCGGTAAGCAAAATAAAATGTAGTAATGCAGAAATAATTGTACGCTCTTTCATAAGGTCAGCAGACAAAAATGGTAAGAAATAACACTGATGTTTCTTCCTTCCTTGTGCTGACTTAACCATCTTATAATTGATTTTGTCTGTACGGGGGATGGAATTCTAATTTTCTTTTACTACCATCTTGGAAAGTTGGCAGACGCTGTGTGAACTCTTTTGGAGAAGACACGGGAATGCCATTTCAGTTACAATGATTAACAGTTACTGGCAAATGTCGTTTGTAAATATTTTCATGATAACCATTTGGCTGGGGATTTGAACGTTTTCTGTGCATTGGCGTTTGATCAGTCCCTATAAAGATACATTGTAACATTTCCTCTATAACAGTTTAGCGTTCACGTGAGGCCTCTGCAACTTCCATTTCCTTGTCTTCTGCAATGCGGTGTCAAATGACGCCACCGGGTCACATGACATCACAGTGTCATTTGACACCAAAGGTAAGGAGGGGGGCACGAGCAGGGAAGGAGAGCGGGCGGGGGGGGGGGGGGGGGCTGGTGCAGCAGGGAAAGTTTGCACCCCCAAGATATAGAGGACCTGACTGATGGAGGGATAGGTAACTTCTCCGCTCAGAAAAAACTCAAATGTTGCTTTTTGACCAATGCCAAAATCCTATTGATGAACGCAATTATATTAAAGCAGGTGGCCATGAATTTCCGATGGCCGCTAAGATTTAGGGTGGCTTTTTGCATGTGTATAATTTCTGTTGGTTGTAGCATATGGCCTTTTGTACGAGTGGGATTCAGTGAGCCAAGTTTTTCAGTTGGCAGCCTAGCCCCATACATACTCATTTAATAAAAATATCACTTGTGAGCACATTCACATGTCTCAGACAGGTCTTCAGCCCTGCTGTTCCCCGTTATCTCTTGGCATACAATGTTTCCACTGCAGCCAGGTATTCTGGGTAATCACATGCAAATGTGTCCAGTGTCATCTTTTGCTTTTAATCCATTTTAACATGGGACCCCTACAAGCGTATGCATGCCGCATTACACGACTTTTCAGCACTGCCTGGGTTAGAGACGTGTATAGCCAGTAAACCTGGTCTAGGATGTTTGGCCGTGACCAAACCACTGCTGACGCTCCACCACCACCATGTCGCCGCTGATGAAGCTGAGACACGTCACCGCTTCACATTTCGCTGCAGGGCACCTTGCTGCTTTAAATTTCTCCGCCATCTTTAAATGTCCTGTTGCTGCTACATCACCATGTGTGAACGTGCCCACTAAGCAGGACGCTCGGCGCACCCTCCAGTGCCGGCAAAATATGTTTTAGTAAATACAATAATGTAATAAATGAATCTGTACATTTTCTTGCGACAAGGGTGGGAGCGGCTGTAGAACATTTCAAGATGGTGGCGAGGTGCCCTGTGGCGAATTGGGACGCGGCGACATGTTCCAGCGGTGGGTTTTATCAGCAGCAACATGGTGGTGGTGGCAGGGCGCCAGCAGCGGTTTGGACGTGACCAAACATCCTATTCCACAGTAAACCTACCTACCCACAGCAGTTTCAACCTTTTGTGTCTCATCAGTGTGAGGCTGGTTATACTGGCTTTGCAATATGAAGCTGGGATAGGTTTCAACCACACATTAAAATAAAAGTTATGGGGTAAAATAGCGACAACCACCATACATCAAATTAAAAAACACTTGTACGGTGGATGTTTTTAGTCACTTTTGTACCCATCATTTTATATTATATATATATATATATATATATATATATATATATATATATATATATATATATATATATATATATATATATATATATATATATATTTTTTTTTCATGTAGAGGTATCACTGTTTTTAAGTTATCCTTTCTTGCTTCATTCATTGTAACACTGCTGGAAGAAGAGATCAGTATATCTCGAAAGCTCGCACAAATAAAAGCATTTCGTTAGCCACAGAACGGTATCATCTATTTATTTTTTGATTATATATATATATATATATATATATATATAAAATAAAATGCTGGGTAAAAAAAGTGTGTGTGTGTGTGTGTGTGTGTGTGTGTGTGTGTGTGTGTGTGTGTGTGTGTGTGTGTGTGTGTGTGTGTGTCGTTGATACTCATTTAACAAACTTCAATTTGATAATTAACCCAATAAACTTGTAAATACTTCGTAATAATCATTCATTTGGTTGTTTGTTTTTTGCATTATGTCTTGTACACCATATCTTCTGTCGCGTTGCATACACAACTGGTGCTATTTGAATAAAAACACAATACAGCACTAGAACAAGGGATCATACAGTACTTCTAATCTAGAGGTTAGTACAGGATTATTCTTTGAGTTATTGCATATGTTCTCTCTTTTACTAACAGCCCGTCAGTTAGTCATAAATTGTGAATGAGAGTTGTGACTAATTAAAGACAAGTGACGAACAGATATATCCCGAGTACTGTGGCGTACAATTTTAAAACTAGATTTTCAGCTTTACAAGCTTAGTAAAGAGGCTTTATGGGGTTTTACGTGGCTGCATTTGAATACTTTTTTGAAACAAGTGTCTGATCAGTCGAGACATCTTTGAGACATTTTGTAGTTTCAACTTATGATTGGGGAGAAAAAACGATCGAATATTGTCCACTAGTAACTGCAATTAAAATGTTTTTTATTTGTTGAATAGGTAGATGTTGGCATGTTATGCACTGGTTTGGCCCTTAAAATAAATAGTGTTAAAATTAGAAGGGCACAGATTTCTAGACAGGACAAGTTAGTTCTTGAAACTCAGACTGCATCTAAAAATACATTTGTGAAAACATTTAAATTATCGCATGTCTGAGAGAAGTGAAAAGGTAATCTAATTTAATGTTGTCACATTTTATATATAATAAATATCTAATTTAGTTATTTATTCTGCTCTTTTTAAAGAAGTCAAAACAATATATGTATCCCATGTTGATTACACGATGCATTCTTGGGGGGGGGTGTTTATGCTAAACTCTGCTTAAATCACAAAAGTATCACAAGTCCGGTGCTGTGATGGAGTCTGCGACTAAAGCTGCAATGCCCCCTGAAGTTTGAAGTTTGAGTTTAACTCCTGTAATGCAAGGATCTCCCCCCATCATGTCATGGTCTATAAAAATATCATAATAAGAAAGTTAATCTCTAGCTTCTGAAGTTACCATGGTAACCGTTACACTGCAGCGGACTCTGGGGAGAGCTCCATTTGAAGCTCCCGGACACTTCATATTTTAACTGCTTATATCTCGTGAACGGAGCATCATATTTAAAAAATAGAAGCCGCGTTGGTGGCACATACTTCTGCTTTTAAAGCTGCAGTTCAGTCTTTTTTTTTAAATTAATTTTTTTACTTCAATAGTTTCATGTGGGCAATCTCTAATTACCTAAAGAACGGCATAGCTGCCGGTCAATTTGTGCTCAGTCTATTGATCGGCAAAGTTTGGCGACATCTTTAAATATGGGGAATGTAAATCGTTGCTATAGGAACAAGCAGGCTTGTTAAAATAGAATACAAGAAAATTGGTCTTTCAAAGTTGTTTTTTTTTTTAAAAACAGAAAATGCTAAAAGTATTTTTTCTTACTACAGAACTGATTTATTAAAAAAAACACACATGCAGGATATTGCCTGAACGGCAGCTTTAAGGCACAGAAAGGTTTGTACATTGAAAGTGAGGCATGTTTCCTGGCTGCGTTCGTTGATGAATCAGTTATTTCATGAAGCAATATTAATTCTTAATGTTGTCTTCCTGACGTGCAAACTGTAAAGCACAAACAAGCACGATGTATCCATTCGGTTGCATAGTGTTCATTATGTTAATGTTCTTGGTTTCTTTTCCAATTCTCCCAGGGACCCCTTTACTGCGCACCAAGAGCATGTGCGGCAGATGATGAGAAGTTTCTCTGATCCTTTTGGACGGGACCCATTCCTCCGTATCACAGATGGCAGATCACAGGGTCGCAGAGGGCACAATGATTCCCAGGTGTCGCTGAGGGAAGATCACAGAGTACGTTCTTTCCAAGCAGTTCTTCAATTCACGCCGCTGTCATCAGCTAAGACTTTATAGTCATAATAGTTTTAACTATGTGATTGCTAGCGTATGTTTGCTCGTATGGCACTATAAAGTCACCTTTAACTGCCCTGACTAGCTTTTCTCCTCACTGGGTAAGAAACTAAAGCTGTTCTCTACCAGTGCTACTTCTATAATAGTTTACCGCCAAACAGTTGTTAATTCTACTCTCCATTTAACTGTTTTAGCTACCTGGCAAGGCAGATGATTCCCACTACAGACACATTCTTAGCTCAGTTGAGCCTCTGTAACAGATGTCCGTGCCTATACTTTCACTGTGTAACTGTTAAAAGCAAACTTGGCTTTATTCCATTCGCTATATTTAACACCCCAGTTTACTGTACTCTGTAATTCTGTTGCATTGCAGTTTGTTTAGTTGCCTGCAGAATAAAGAAACCGGAGTGCAGACGCGTACAGTATTTGACAGTATGGAGAAGCACAGTTTAGCTGTTATAATTTTTATGTTTGCAACAGAGAAGGGGTTAATCTCCGAGGCAATATGAACCCACTGGAATCTTAGACCAAGAATAAAGACACCACAGGGGGTGATGGAACGGTGCCAGTCTCAGACACTGTAATCTGAACTTAGATATGTGAGGCTCAATAAATGTGGCTTTAGAAGAACCAGTCATCGGCAGGTCACAAGGAAGCTGCCAAGTTTCATCTCTTTCTGGCATCTAACATATGAACTGATATAGATGCAGTAAATCATTTTGAAATACACTTTTTTTTTTTGTAATTTAAAGCAGCAATCCTCGCTCCCCACTGCCTTGGTTTTTTATTTTTTTTTACTGCATGGGAACCGTTTGGTGCCCACTGAGCTGAACCGCGCTATTTCCAGATACCCCACCAATTCCCAGCGTAGTTACCGGTGTCTCTGCTCCCTCCAGGGCAAACATAATGGCACCAGACCTTGCGGGTCCCGCGTGCTAATGGGAGGCCGCAGCGTCATTGGGCTGCAGCTTCCTGCTTCACAGCCATTTAAATCGCTTAAGAAAAACCGTAACACTGGTAACTTCCCCAGTAAGTATATCGTGAACCAGGGGCCCCTGCAGCTGACAATAGCATGGTTCAGCCTCGGAGGCAGTGGTTTACCATTAGGCCGAGTAGGCTGTAGCCTAGAGCAGCAATGTTTTGGGGAGAAAGTGTGTCTGTCTGTCTGTCTTAGGCCTGGGACATGGTCAGCGCTTATGCGCTGAGCCGTGCTGCTGCTCGGCACTGAGCCCCTGCAGCTGCAATGAGAGCGGCTTTAGCAGGGGCTCGCGCACGCGTCAGCACGCTTGGGGAAGCGTGTGTCTGACGGCGTTTTGAAATTTCCCCGCTTGCTGGAGTGCAGGGCCGGTCACGTGAACGGTTCGCCCAATGAGGGCGAACCAGCTCCGTGACGTCACTGGCCCGCCCCCGGCCCTCCCCCGGATGGCGCGCTGTGTAAGGCCAGGGAAAGCACCGCTTTCCCTGAGCCTCAGCGCGCCTCAGCACGTTTTAAAGGCACTATGTCCCAGGCCTTAGGCCTCGGGCATGGTCAGCGCTTATGCGCTGACCCGTGCTGAGGCGCGCTGCTGCTCGGCACTGAGCCCCTGCAGCCGCAATGAGAGCGGCTTTAGCAGGGGCTCGCGCACGCTTGCGGAAGCGTGTGTCTCACCGAGTCTTCAGATTTGGCACTCGCCGGAGCGCAGGGCCGGTCACATGAGCATTCGCCCAATTAGGGCGAACCAGCTCTGTGACATCACTGGCCCGCCCCGACACGCCCACAGACGGCGCGCTGTGTAAGGCCAGGGAAAGCACCGCTTTCCCTGAGCCTCAGCGCGCCTCCGCACTGTTTACGGCATTATGTCCCAGGCCTTACCTTTTCCAGGCGCGGGCACCCTCCTGTAGCGTTGCATCGTCATGGCGACAACGCAGCGTTACATGACGTCACTAGTCTAGGGCGGAGGGCTGCCCACAGCCTAAGGGCGGCAAAATCGTAAGTTCGCCCCGGTTCGAATGCTGTAATAAAAATAAATGTCATTTAGGCGGGATTGCTGCTGTAAAGCTCTTGAGCCACATAAAGTTTATTGCTGTTCAACAAGGTTCTCCTTAAGGTTAAAAAAAAAAAAATATATATATGTGTGTGTGTGTTATATATATATATATATATATATATAACACCAAAAATGTATTATGCTCTCATGGTTGCCCTATAATTTGCTGACTCGCTTGGTAAGCCACTGTACATTTGTGTCTTGCTCTTGTGTTATGTTGCCAATTATGTTTGGGAAGTTGATAAAACAAAAATAGGGTGCATTTGCTGTTTTCATTACTTATACAGTACACCCAATAATTTAGTATTGATGCAAGATATGTTATAGTTTCTTAAATATACGTTATTACAGGCTGATTCAATAGTCCTAGTTCTTGGGTACATTGGCTGCATTCTTTGCTTGCTGCAGATATCAGATTTTTTTTGTTTTTTGTAATGATGTTCACGCAGGATTCTAAGTAACTGGGTTTGACGTCCTCCACCAATTTCTATTGCCATCATGTCTGTGGTTCCACAGGGATATTGATATGAATTGATGCTTTTCTTTCAGGCCTCCAGTCTCTCCCATATGCCTTTTGATGCTTTTACTGGCATGGTTAGTACACTCGGATGGCTTGTCCTGTAGTTCTTGTCAGTAGATGTGACCTTTTCATACACTACTAACTAATGCTTTGCTTCATTTTCATTTTGGGCTTTTGCAATGTGCAATTTCAGGGTGTTTTCCAGCAACCCTTAAACACAGTTCTCTAATGCAGGGGTGCTCAACTATAGTCCTCAAGCCCCTCCCTCCCCCTAACAGGTCAGGTTTTCAGGTTATCCCAGCTTCAGCACAGGTGGCTCAGTCAGAGGCTCAGTCTTTGACTGAGCCTCTGATTGAGCCACCTGTGCTGAAGCAGGGACCGATTGAGTCACCTGTGCTGAAGCAGGGATATTCTGAAAACCTGACCTGTTGGGGGAGGGGGGGGGTTGAGTACTGTGTCAATGTTTGCAAACTCACAAACATGGGTTCATTTGATAATGAGAAGTTTATTGCAGAGTATGATCATACACATTCAAAAGTCTATAAGACTCTCTGCCAGGGAGTGTCCAAACAGCCTTTTTATACATTTTTGTATTCCTTTGTTCAAAATAGGTTACCAGGCAGAATATGCTAACCACTCCTTAATTCTTAAACCAATCATTTTACAGATTATTAAAACCATGGTTAAAACTAGATTAAAACAGTTCTCTATAGGAACCAGACACTTCTTGTTACCAGGAATGTGGGCGTTACATCAGACACAGTCATAAATCTACTGTGAGCAAAACACATTCAAACCACACACTCACTCTTACACACAAAATGGAAACCGAAAACACAACAGACAAAATGGAAACAGAACATCGCCTTCAATCCTTCTCCAGAGACCCCCCCCCCCCCCCCCCGGGTCCATTTCAGCAACATCAACAGTATATTCATTTCAGCAACATTACTTCATCAACTGTAGTTGACACCCCTGCTCTAATGCACCTATTGAGTTCTATTAAAGCGTTGAATACAGTAGAGGTGGGAAAGGGGATTAATTGCGTCAGGGACAGAGCAAGAGGCATCTTCTTGCTTGCGGGTTGTTCCGTTTAGTTTTACTTGATTGCGTAATGAAACTTGCCTAACACAAGAATGGAATGTCCTATAAATTGCCTTTGAAATGTTTACTAAATCTACCTTACTAATGTCCTTCTCAAAAGTAGTACACTGTAATCAAAACAAACTTGCCTGCTTTTTAATAAGGTAACATTATGCTAAAATATTACAACTGGTCTACAACAGAGCAACCTTTTGTAACTAGCGTAACAAGCGTTTTCTCTGCCCTTCGCTCGCCATGTCCCCCTCAGAAGGCTAATAAGGATGGGAGAGATGGGGGCGCATTGCCTATACAAAGAGGAACAATCACACTTGTGTAGTTACTCCAGTGATCAGTGTTGTACAGTTATGTAGAAGTCTTGAACCCACGATATTGGTTTCCAGCCGGTCCTACACCTGGTCTGTGCCTTCTTGTCCCCTGTAGAAGGGAAGATGAGGACACAATCACAATATTGACAGTAATGTAGATGTATAGATATCTTTATATCCTTACGTCCTTCATGTGATCGTGCACCAACTTCTATATCAACTATGAATCAAATATTTATCTCAACATATTGCATCCTTTCAGTATATAATGCATTTGCTTATGGGTCTTTTTGCACAACACTACTAACTTACTTAATAAGGAAGTATACAAAACGCATGTCTCTTTGGTTGGTTTTCTGCTACCTTGTGAATGCTGAGTGATTACATTCGCTGTTAGTTGTTTGAGTTTGTTATGGGTGAAGATGTTTTTGTAAATTACCTGTACAGACATTCATGGACTCTTTTTTTAAAATCATTTTCATTATTTTTTAATGTCTTGGGGTGCTTTAATGATAATAGGACAATGTAAGAGTTTGGTTACACAATGTCCTTTTGGTTATCTGAAATTCCCCACCAATCTCCAACTGTGAGCATAGGACACACAAAAGCTCCATGTTCGATTTAAGCTACAGTCAACTCTAAATGTTTTAAAGATCAGCTTAATTTGTTATTTTAACCTAATAAAGAGCCATTTTTCCTTCCCTAGCAGACTACTGATTTCAAGGATTCTTTCCACTCCGTGGACAGTGAGCTGGCAAGCATGCGTAACAGAATGATAGATATGCACAGACATGTTGTAAGTTCTTTGTTTTCGAATTAAACTCTTTGACCAACAGAGAGTGAATGAGAAAATTAAGACTTTCCCAATACTGTACATTGTAATAGCTCAGTTTCAATGTGAAGAAAATTCGTCACAAAACCACATTCAGGATGTGTTATTTATATTGTTCTCCGTTGACCACACAACATTTTTGGTTTCGGGTTTTGTCAATCCAACCATGGAAAAAAAAACCTTGGTGTTTGGCAATCAGGCCGTGTGTCTTTCAGCTGCACAGTGGGTTTGAAAATGTCACCTGTTGCATTTCCAGTCCCGCTTTACAGCTGGTGCCAAGTGAATCCGTATTCGTATGACCTGATGAAGCTGGGGGTGGTGAACTCCAGTCCTCAAGGGCCACCAACAGGTCAGGTTTTCATGATATCCCTGCTTCAGCACAGGTGGCTCAGTCAAAGACTTGGGGGCACAGGTGGCTCAGTCAAAGACTGAGCCACCTGTGCTGAAGCAGGGATATCCTGAAAATCTGACCTGTTGGAGGCCCTTGAGGACTGGAGTTGCCCACCCTTGTGATAAAGACTCTCCATGCACTGTTTCTCCTGACGATTGCTGGTCAAAACCTTTTTAGTCTTCCTGGAATCATCTCCTAACTGCCAAAGAAACGTCCTGTCTAAACTTTCCAAGAAACCATTCACTCTCTACCTGATCTTGGCTTAGACACACAGCTTTTTCTTCCTCTTTTTTTTCTGCTGTATTACTTGCTAAAAAAAGATTGCCCTTAACATATGCTCAATTGTAGCCTTATCCCATTTTTGGTCATGACCCAAGGTCTGAGGTGCATATGTGTACATCAGCCAAGTCTATATCTGAGCGATTCCTACTTTAATACAGTAATATTATCTGCTTTCTAATGCTGCATCTTCAGTATATAAAAAAAAATATTCTAATCTTCACTCGCACACAAGACACACTAGCCCTGGGATCATCGTACTATAATCGTGCTGTGGGCTCACAA
The DNA here is from genome assembly GCF_040206685.1 of Ascaphus truei. Taxonomy (NCBI): domain Eukaryota; kingdom Metazoa; phylum Chordata; class Amphibia; order Anura; family Ascaphidae; genus Ascaphus; species Ascaphus truei. Next base: position 39,798,227 of record NC_134496.1, read on the forward strand.
GCTCAGCTCTGCCCTTCCAGGAACGTACACACACCAAAACAGCGGGGCATGTGTATAATAAGCAGCACTTAACAGAGTGACAGCCACAAAGGTCAGATTAACCTCGCATCGTTGCCGCCGGGCCATATATTTAATAGCGCACATCTTAAACGGTGAAGCCGTGCAAAACCATATCGGTGTTACTGTAGTAAATAAAGCCCATGTACTAAAGTTACAGTGCACAATGGGAATACGTGTCTGTACGTGCTTTTATCATTTCACATTCAGGGTTTAATTCCTGCTCTGTCTAAGACAGGGGTGGCCAACTCCAGGCCTCAAGGGCCACCAACGGGTCAGGTTTCAAGGATATCCCTGCTTCAGCACAGGTGGCTCAATCAGCGGCTCAGTCAGAATGACTGAGCCACCTGTGCTGAAGCAGGGATATCCCTAATACATGGTCTGTTGGTGGCCCTCGAGGACTGGAGTTGGCCACACCTTTTTGGGTTGCTTTACCAAATAAAATAGTTTAAGCTCTGTAATTCGGGAATGCCAAAGACCCTTTCATTAGCCAGCAAAGTGACGAGCGTCTATTACAGTTGTAAAAAAATGGATTCATTTTTAAAGTTCAATAATGTTATGTTTTTACAGTGCGTGATAGATGTACGTTATATATATATATATATATATATATATATATATATATATATATATATATATACACCAACACAGAAAAAAAAATCCCCAAAGTAGCACTCTAGTATACAAAAAATATCAAAATGTATTAATCACATACAGATATAAATCATTAAAAAGGAGCAGTGGTATGAAGTGGAATGCAGCAACAATAAGCTTATACATATAAATACCACAAATCATTAGGGGGAACAGAAACTGAACCTGGGATAGGGAGATGTGTGCTGGAAAGCAGTGCTACACTGCATGAACAATGAATTAACCCTTTACGTGAAAGTGTATATATATATACTTTATTTTCTGATTTACACGTACTTAAGCGCAGAAAGTTTTTGTTCTTTCATGGCGTTGGGCACCACAAATGAAGATGGCTATCCTTTTGTATTTGTTTAAGTTTTCGTTGTTTTTGCCTGTCTCAGGAAGGACTATCGGAGAGACCCGACACACACTCATTCAGGTCTTCGTCAGTTATGACATATTCCAAGACTGGAGATGAACCTGCAAAGGTTTTCCAAGCTACAAGTCAAACCCGCAAAGCTCCTGGGGGTGTGAGTATCACTGAGCGTCCACAGTACTGTTCTCATCCTATTCTTAAAGCCTAAAATAAAATTCAAGGCCAATGACAGGCTACACAGTAAGAGAGCATGACCATAAAGTGTTATTGAATAGCAAAGAATACAATAACAAAATACATATGTTTCTTATTCTAACTTGTTTAACAAGATAGTTTATGCCTTCTGTAGTGATTGTGTTGCCATGGCACCAAGGACATATGAACTCGTATGCCCACGCACATACCTTTCAGTTGCTTGCATAATGTTTCATTTAAAGATGGCCTTTAGTTGCCCTTCTTGCAGCTGTTGTACTTTATACCGTTAAGACATTTTAAATGTAAACCCTGAAGCAAGGTTAATGCCCGTTTCTGTGCATGCAGAAAATAGCACGCTGCCAGTCATCCGGGCTGAAAGAAGCATTCGGTTATCAAACGGCTCTAATAATATACCTATGAGTGCAGCAGCAGCCAAGAATTTCCAGTCAGTCAACATGCCAGTGTAGTAATTAGTTGCTGTTTCATATAGAAAGTACAGGCACATGCTTATTATCCTGTTAGTAGAGTGTTTAAGGCCTTGTGGGTTGTATTTTTAGGTTAAGCCTGGAGATGGGAGTCAGGGACATAAAATAAATAATTTAAGATTTATTTTTGTATATTTTGGTTCAGTTTTCCTAGGGTTAAAAAGATAAAGTTGTCTGTTCCTAACATTCATTAATCCCGTTTTGATGCTGTGGGTCTGTTCATCTCATTCGTGTGGTATCATTGAGAATCTTTGTGTATTGAGAGGTCTCTTTTGCGGGGATTGCAATAAGGAATTGCAGAAGTTGTTAAATGAATTAATCGCCCTCTTGACGGTGTGATTTATTTGATGATAACCAAACCCCTTCACTACTCAAAAAGTAGATAAAAACAAACCCTACACTTTGTGTGCCATACAGATTAAAGAAACAAAGAGATCAGTCAGAGATTCCGAAAGCGGGGTTGAAAAAATAGCTGTTGGACATCACATTAAAGATCGGGCCCATGTCGTCAAAAAGTCGAACAACAAGAAAACGGGGGATCAGGAACTCAACCAGGAATTCCTCAACCTGGATGAATGTGAGTCGCAAACATGTAGAATTAAAAGGTTTCTTCTAGAAAAGATAACAGGCCTTCAACTACATACTATGAAGCAGTCCTCCCCTAACTCAGGAAAATGTAGGCCGCTTTTATGTTTGATAAGCATTTAATGTGAAGGTGAACTAAAGTTTTAGTTTTCAATCAATTTTTGGCCAGAACATAGCTAAACTCTCGCTGTTTTTGGAATTGTTGCAGAATAGATGTAGAATTTTATCAACTGAAATATGTAATAAATTGAATTGTATGAATTTTCTGCTCAGTGTAACTATTGAGCTTATTTTTTTTGATTGACATCTATCGCAAACCATGAAACTCTTCTGCATTTGTCCACGAGCTACAAGGTGATATGTGGCCCCCCGCTGCTTGCTGTTAATGGGTGACGCACTTAAACAATGACCATGTTGAACATGAATAAATGAACCACCAATAAATTACTGTGTTTAAAAAGACTTTCTGTTTTTCCATTGATGCCTTTGCTATTTATTAGTAACAAAACATGAGATAGGTATAGCTAAGGTGATATTTCACCTTGTGGACTGAATTGCTAAGCATGCCCATGTTGTGTCTCTGTGATACAGCGGAAGCCCCATTGTTTGATGATGAATGGCAAAGAGAGATTTCCAAGTTTATGCCAACCGGAAGAAGATCACGTATAGATGCCCCGAAACACAAAAGTGTCCACAGTGCTGCATTAACGGGACCTGCACATGTATCAAGAAGGTGAGATTGGGGGGTCCAAAAAAATTTGAATGCTGTTTGAAGAAGCATGTTCAATTACAACGCTGACTGCGTAGCTTCAAACTTCAAGGGATAAAATGACAGACCCAGATTACCCTGGCAGCTTTGTTTCAGAACATGTTTAGTAAAACGTTTGAGTAACTAGATTAGGGGTCGCCAACTCCAGTCTTGAAGGGCCACCAGCAGGTCAGGATTTCAGGATATCAGTCTTTGACTGAGCCACCGATTGAGCCACCTGTGCTGAAGCAGGGATATCCTGAAATCCTGACTTGCAGAAGCCCCTTGAAGACTGGAGTTGGCCACGCCTGGATTAGATCCTCAAATCAAGGACTGTTTTACAAAGGGCTTTTTACAGAATGAGTCCTACTTTTTTTTAATCGAAAGATTATGCAACTAGGACTACCAACAACTCTGGCATGCCCCCCATACCCCTCCCCTATTACTATATCCTAGAAATGGAGCAGGGATGTTTAAAGCAGGAGTCATCGTGGCTTTTTTAAATGTATTATTTTTGTGCAATAGGATTGGAGCAGGTCGTCCGCGGAACGGAACCGCGTTAATTTCTTCTCCGGAGACCACCTACTTCCTGAGATACGTACCTCCATATGGGGTGCCGTTACCTCTCTTAGAAGCCCTGGCTTGGTTCAAAATATGGCTGCTTTAAATGTCCCGTGGTGCAAATAGGAAGCCCTGAAGTCATCCCTGGTGTCTTCCTATTGGCCCGCGTGACCGGGACATTTAAACTGAATTCCGGCACCCCCTATCCCTACGGAGGCAAGTATATCCAGGTACCTGGAGCTGAAATCAAACGCAGTTCAGCTCCAAAGACCTCTTGCTTCAAAATAATAATAATATATATATTTAATTAAAGCAGTGCGAACTGCTCCTTTTTAAATAAATTACAGAATGAATTCAGGATATGAATAAAAGTAGTCAGGAAGTTGAAACCGACCTTGAAAACTCGCCTACATAATAAGTCATTTCCACAGCACCTTCTGTCTGTTTGTATCCCAATATACTGCTTGGCAAGCCCTGTGGAGCAGGCTTTCCTTACAACTTTTACATCTATATCTGTTGCACTTGTCCCTATTTATATTATACTTTTTGCATTATGTCTTGTACACTATATCTTCTGTCGCGTTGCATACACAACTGGTGCTATTTGACTTAAAAACAAAGCTAGAGGTTAGTACAGGATTATTCTTTAGTGGTATAGGCTCTGAACAGACTCCTAAGCAGAAGTGTATAGATATATATGTATAGTGCCAGCAATATACGCAGTGCTTTAAAGTACTGATATAAGAACACAAGGAATTTTAAAATATATCAAACATACAAGAACATGGTAGGAAATTGAATCCTTGCCCCAGAATCCTTTACGTCCAAATAAAATAAATAAAGGGTTTGGATACCCTATCACAAGTAGGGATATTTAAAGGAGAAATCGGCCCCGATCTGCTAACAAAATGTAATGTTTTTTTTTGTTTCAGGGAGAGGTCCATCACAAAAATAGCCTTGTAGGAATTTCGGGAAGACCAAGTGTTTCTGCAGGGCACCTTCATGTGAAGGACCCTCTGTAACTGCGAACAATAAATGAGACATTGACGCGCATTTCTTTTGTTTTGCATTTTATTTAGAGCAGCTATCAGTGCTGGATAAGACCGATCTCTCTTATGATGGAGTCACCGCGAGTGTTGGGGAGTGGGGGGGGGGGAACCTGCCTATCATGCTCCGTCATATAACCACTGATATCCACACTAATGTGCATCAGAAACAAACCCCTTGGCTGCCAGAGAGGCCAGCAATGCTTCTCTCTGTCGTGCTTTGCAGGCCTTCCTGGCCGGTGCAGGATGTTTCGCCGCGTCCAAAATGTCGCCGGTGTTTCGCCGCAGGTACATTTCACCGCAGGACACTTTGTCACGATGTCCGCTCCTGTGCCGGTCCGTCGTCCAGCGCAACACACCCGACCTGACAAGCCACGTCTGCCGCGCCCACCCGCACAACAACTGCATGTTTAATGTTCCGCACGAAAACGCCACCCTGCTTAGACAGGTCACTCCGACGCGCCATCTTTAAATGTCCCACGGGGGGAACATTTAAAAATGCAGTTGTCGGAGCAGCAGACCGGGCTTGGCTTGTTGGTAGGGTACGCGGCGGACTGGACATCGCAGTGAAATGTCCCGCGGCAAGCTACCCTGTGGTGGTGTCCCGGCGGCATTTTGGTCGTGGCAAAATATCCCAATCCATTTCTGGCAGCAAAGGGGTTAATGTAAATGTTGTACGGCATAAGCAGGGATCTCTAACTCGGTCCTCAAGGGCCACCAACAGTCCAGCTTTTATGGATATCCCTGCTTCAGCACAGGTGGCTCAGTCGACAACCACTAATTGATCCACCTGTGCTGAAGCAGGGATATGCATAGAAGATTGACTGTTGGTGGCCTTTGAGGACTGAGTTTGAGATCCCTGCTTTAGAGCTGTAGAAATTCTGGGAATCGTTCCTCAGTCTCCCAGCTGCAAACCGAGAGCAACACAAACTGTTTTTCCTTAATAAATCTGGTGCAGTCTTCTTCCAACCAAAGTCGGTTTCTGGGTGCTAAAGCTGGTGCCATATTTTTGCAGCTGGTAGACTTTGATAAACGACCCTATCTGTTTATTACTTAACAACATTAGTTGCACAGGCTTGTATATTAGCTGTTTTGTGTGTTTGTTTTTAGGCCAGTGATTCATCTTGCAGTCTGCAATAAAACTTCGCTCTGAAACTTCCAAACGATATTTTAATGAAGCAGAAAAAGTAAACCGATATTTCTCTGTTGATTTGTTAAACACAACAGCTATGTGATACATCATCATAAACCTTTGTGCAACCCCGCAGAAATGTATGAACTGTTACTATGCAACCATAAACATTTTTGTGATTGTATCTAAGGAGGATAATAAAAGCAAGTTCTTTATAAGAATGTAGCAACTTTTGAATGTAGGTTAGTGACTTAAACTAATTTTTCGCTTGAAGAAGTACAGCAGGTAATCAGTGAGTGTTTATTACAAGTGATTTGTAACATCAGGAGCAAAACACTTTGCATGTTGTATACATTGTCCTATTTCAAATCTTTTGTACTGTGTAAGTGACCATGTGCATTTTAACATAACTAAAAGATGGAAGTAATTGCAGAGAAAATCAATTCCTGGTGAGCAACAAGACCTGGTAATGGTAATACTCCATCTACTGCGATTGTTGGAGTACAGATGTAGCCAGCTTTGTTTTACCTACGGATAATGCAGAATATTGGGTTTGATGCAGAATATCGGTATTTCCATAGAATTTAAAGGCAGCGATAACGCAGAATATCACAACCTATGCTACCATAACGCAGGAGAAATAACCCTCGCTACATCTGTATCCTATGGCGTCCTTTGCATCATCACTTAGAATGTATTGTATCATCACTTGTGCAGGTGAAGTGCAAGCAAGATGATGTGTGTGTACTTTAGTACCCTACAGCTTGAATATGTCCATATGTAACAATCTGTATAAAGCTTGGAATACTGGCCAGTCTGTCAATATGATAGGCGCAAGGTTGCACAACCCTTTGTTCAGCAGCACATCACGTGGAATAAAAAGGGGCTGATTTAAACAGTTGTGATCGTTTTGTAAATGGCCGAGCTGTTATTCGTTTGACCTGTCTGACTTTTGTTTTCCTTTGCAATAACATGTAAGACATTTTGATGAAACTTGCATTAGATCCAGACCAGTGACTGCATTAAGCTCCTTTACTACGAGAGGGGCTCTGGGTGCATTGCAATATCCATAGGGGTTGAAATAACCTTTATCATGGACTGAGGGTATATACTTATGTTTCTGTTTTTAGATTTTATTTCTGTAATATTGCAGAATAAATTTCCATATACCTTTTTGACACTGTTCCTTGAGTGCTTTTGATATGTTCATTCAGTACGGGTACCTATGTAATGAGCTTGATCATAGTAAGGAGGGTGGGCTATAGATTACCTTCTCCTGCTGCCATCCGCAACCACCAGTGAAAGGCCAAGCACCTATGGATCCCACCGGAGAGAGGCAGGAGCCAGACCCCAAGAATCAGACACCAGAACGTATACAAATATATATATTATTGCACCGGAATCAATATCCCCAAAACACGGTTTGGTTTAAAGCTAGGTCAACAATCAATGAAGAAATAATTTCAGAGTGAGTTGTGGGTAATTCAGCGAGCTCCCATTCAATGCAATAGGAGTTAAAGCAGCAAAGCGTCAAATCTTGTATGTTTTTTTAATTTTTTTAATCAGTTCTGTAGTATTGGATAATACAACTTTTTTTTATTATTATTCAACTCTTAATGCTATGTTTAATGAGTTTTAAAGCATCTATCTCTATAGCTGGTTTTAGCCTACCTGCCCAGCAGTGCAAGGTTATTGAACCACTGCAGAATTGAGTCAATTTTTGTAGCTCTCTGTCATCAAACAAAGGGCCGGTGTGTACAGTAATATTTCCACGTTTCATTTTGCTCCCACTTTGTTTTTTCTGCACTGAATAAATTAGTTGCCATGTCTGTTAAGGTCACAATATCCATTGGCGTTTTAACTACAATGTTGGAGGCGTCAGAAAAAGGGTTTTAAAGAGGCAATCCAAGCAATATCCTACATGTGTTTTTATTTTTATTTATTTTTTAAATACAAATCAGTTCTGTAGTATTAGATACTTACTGCATTTAAAAATGGCATTAAGAGTTGGATACTATTTTTTTTAATGAGTTTTAATATACTGAATATCCTTTGATTTCTATATCAGGTATAGCACTCTTCCCCAGCAGTGCAAACACTTTGTAACACTTTCCTGTGTGTGATAATTTGTTGCTAAATTTCCCAGCAGTTTGAGCTGCAAACTGTAACAATAGATAATGTTACCTTAGGCCGCGCTTATAGTGACGTTGACCGATGACGTCATCTGTCGCCACCCGCGAAAGTTGTAGTTTTACTTTTAGCGACGTCGCTGGCGACAAGGCCAGTGACGTCACTAAAAGGGGCGGGCCGCGCAATTTGATTGGTTTAGAGACAGTCACATGTGGCGACTGTCTGTAAAAAATAAAATTTACCCGGCTTCAAAATTTTTAGACGCTCTGTCGCTCCATCGCCGTCGCACTTGCTATAAGCGCTTGCGACAGAGTCAATTCATTTGTTTTGGAGCGACGTCGCATCGCCGTCGCAAGGCACTATAAGCGCAGCATAAGTAACAGAAGGCTACATTGTAGCTGCTGAGTTACACTGACTGAAGCAGTCTGTGTTAGGCTGCGCTTATAGTGACGGCAACGCGACATCGCTGTCGCCGGCACTTATAGTGCGGGCAACGGAGCAACAGTGCTACCAGAAATCTGGTAGTCACTGATATTTTATTTTTTCGGCGACGGTCTCCCCTTGCGGCCAATCGGAGAGCTTCTCCGTCCCCCTGCCTTCCCCTTTTATGACGTCATCCAGCGACGTCGCCTAAACTTCAAATACAACTCATCGCAATGGCGACGGGTGACGTCAGCCGTCTGTATAAGCGCAGCCTTAGTCACACAATCAGGATTTTTACAAATGTATAACAGGATCACCAAACGATTGCCAGCTTAGGTAAGAATGTACAATTATACATTGCCACGTGCTCCACAAATAAAAGGAAAAAAACGTATTGCTGCTTTAATGCCCACTCGCGTGCGTTAACATGTAGTGACGCTTAATGAATTTGGGAATTCGTTTATAACTTGATGGTATTCTCACTAGTGTATGCAGTTCTTCACTAAATGATTATGGTAACCAATGGTTAAGAAGCAGTGTCTCAATTACTATTTAACTCTGCAGTTAATGAAGTGTATTATTTCACATCGCCAGGACTTAGGTTAAAAAAAAATGTCTCTTTTTACCAATTGTAATCATACACTTCTTTGTGGTGCTGCTTAGAAACTTCCTCTGCCTAATGCAATTTTGTAAGAAAGTAGTTGTCTATGGAAGTCTAGTGATGGCTGCAGTTCAATTAGGCTCAGTTAGACTTTAATCCACTAATGAATGAAGAAGTTCTGGATCCTTTACTGGCAGATTCTCGCTGACAGGTGCCCCTCGGTGATGGCAGGTACGCATGAAGCCTCTCTGGACAACTCCAGCTCCACTTCATTGTGTCATGATTTTCTCTACTGATTTTTCTGCATCTATTCGCTTCTCAATGACTCTATGTAGCCATCTATTATCAATCTATCTATAAACCTTACAGACTGCAGGGCCTATGTTAGTAGCCTTCATAAAAATAAAAAATAAATCACCCTGCAGTTTAATCCGCCAGTTTTTTGAGCGTTGCTATCAAGGTATTCAGAAAGCCTCAATTACCAGTTATAGCAAAATTCCCAAAACTGGCGAGTAATCGGCGACGTGATGATCACCTCTCTCAAAAGGCCAAATCCGGCGATTTGTTTTAGCTGCACAGAGAGAGCCACCTCTCCCTGCATAAATCTCGCCCGAAATTAATGTTTTTTTAATTAAAAATAAGTATTACTAGTGTAGATGAGCAGAACCCCTGCTCATCTACACTAGTATACATTTTTAATATTAAAACCGCTTCTTTACTGTAGCCGCTAAGGCAATGAAGGGGTTAAACATCAATAGCCTGTTTCTTGGGTGGATGAAGGGGTAGTACTCCCAGGGTGGGTGGTTAGGCCTGCCTGGAAGATTGCGAGAGGAGTTAACCCCTTCACTACTACCATAGCGTGGGAACTGCTATGGTAATGAAGGGGAAATCCAGTCCCGCTACCCCCCGGTAGGCCTAAACACCCACCTTTGGGGCTACTACCACCTTCACCCAATACCTCTACCACTGAGAAACAATAATCAACACAACAACCCTAACACCCACCTCCTTCCCCCCCCCCCCCCAAAAAAAACCCCCACAAAACATACAGTACATTAATGGGCAAAATAACTATTATCCAGATATGGATAATAGCTCATTTGCACATTATAAATTAAAACATTAGCCAGCCAGCATAAATAAAGTAAATAAAACGTTGACCTTACCCCTGCCATCCTGAAGGGAGTCTTCATCAGCATGCTGCAGGTCCATGTCCTCTGATGCCAGCAAGAATACAAGAAAAAATACAATCTAATGGCCCCTAGCCCCTTAATCATCTTAGCGGTTAATAACCATTATAGTAATTAAGGGGTTAACCTCCCCCCACTACAAACCCGGGAGGCCAAACCTAACCAACCCCGGGACCACTATACCCACCCTGTACCCATTGATTGGCACAGTGGAGTACAGTGTCCCCTTTTACTTCTTGTCCATTTTAACATGGACCCCCCTATAAGTTTATGCCTGCCGTATTACACAGCTTTTCAGCACCGCCTGGGTTAAAGAGGCAGTCCAAGCGGTACTATAAAAAAAATATATATATATTAGTTTTGTTTTAAAAAATGCCACTTTCGATTACCTTTCTTGAAAACGAATTGTCTAAGCTACCGATCAATTTAGTTCTTCCATGGTCAATCAGCAAAGATCCTGCTTCCCAGGGTTCACTAAATGGCGGCCTTTCAGTTTCAATCAATCCTTCAATTAGTGTAACTCAGCAGCTGCATAATGTGTTTTTCCATTATCTATTGTTACAGTTTGCAGCTCAAACTGCTGGGAACATTGGCAACAAATTATCACACACAGGAAAGTGTGCAAAGATTGTGGGACGTGCTGAAACCTTCTATAGAATTCAAAGAATGCTCAGTATATTAAGTCTCATTAAAAAATGGCATTTAGAGTTTAATTATTTTTTTTTTGTACCGAATATTATCTAATACTACAGAACTGATTTATTAAATAATACTAATAATAATCACATGTAGGATATTACATGGATTACTCCATAGGTGTATTAAAATATATACTACATGCACCCGCCCAAAAAATGTCTGATGAATCAACCTAGACAAATGTATTAATCTATCAGTTTGTCTGATACAGTAACCAAGCAGGAATCACAATGCTCTATGCCTGAAATCACTGCTAATGTCAAGGTGACTGAAAGATTTGGCCATCTTTGTTTAGGGCAAAAAAAAAATCACATTCTTAATGGAAATCAAAATAAGTGTCTTTAAATTCCAAGGCTTATATAAAATCGTCCAAGTGACGTCAAAACAGCCCTGCTACTGGCGAAAGGGTTAAACCAAGCGGCGGTGAGCCGCAGTACTGGAAATCAGTTCCAAGTGCTAGAAGTGACGTGTGTTCCAAGTGCCGGAAAAGAAATGCGTTCCAAGTGCCGGAAGTGTAGCGGCTGTTTTGACCTCAGCCGGCTTCCGTGACTCCCGGAAGTCTCCCTGCAGAGAGACCGGCGTGACTTTCACAGCCAGAGTGTAACCAGTATTATTATGCGGCTCCTGCGAGCGGCCTCTGTGCTAGGGCCCCGGCTCCTCCCGTGCACCGGACAGGCACAGAGGAAGCAGGTGAGAGGAGCTCTTACAGGGGCTGCCATTAACCCTTCAATTGCATCTTATATCAATCATTTTTTTTCTGGGAGTGTGTGTGGTATTACTGAGGGTACAAACCCTGTGTGCGTGATGTGATTACACAGACTAGAGATGTCACATTATATATCGCACGTGTGGATTGCGGGGGTGGGTTACAAACCACCTGCTAGATGTAGTGTGTGAGGCACAGGTGTGTGTTATTTGACAGGTGAATCAATTATAAATTGGACTATATTTATTTTTTTAAGCCTTGTTAAATGTAATTGAGCAGGAGTTGTCTGTTAGCAGTTTAACAATTTGTTTTGGTTCAATATTTCAAGGACTAATGTGCGTTTGTAATATCCCAATCAGAACTGGACTTTAGTAGCCGCCAACATGTCTGTTTTTGTTGAGAAGTTGTTGCGGGAATTAAGTCAGATGACCCAATAGTAACTTTAACTTATGGACTGTCCTGTAGCTATGAAACTCTGATATGAAACAATTGATCATTCAGGCAGAATTGTTTCCAACATGAACACGTGGAAAAAGTGGCTCAAGTGACCGCTCTCTTCTGTTTCAGCTCCTTCTGAACATCTGTAGAAGTTGTTCCTCTGGCATCGTTCCAAATGAAAGGATACGGAACATCGGGATATCGGCCCACATCGATTCAGGCAAAACCACCCTAACAGAACGTGTGCTTTATTACACTGGAAGAATAGCACAGATGCACGAGGTAAAGTATGTAAGGCCGAGCAATAACCTGCTGACTACCTAGAGGAAATGGCCAGTCATTTTCTGTCAAACTATGCGTATGTTGATCCTATTCCTTCAAGGCTCTGCAGATAATTAGTTGAAATTACACACCACTAGCAATATATAGCGTTTTAGATAATGTGCAATGAATTAGCGAGGACCTACTTTAAAAAGTGTCATGCAATACCTGGATGAGGCATGTGTGTTAAAGAGGACAATTTTTTTCAAAGTCCGAGGTCTCTAAATCATTGTGTCCCAACTGTTGCTGCTGCTAAGTGCCAAAGCGGCTTTGGGTTCTACATCTTCCCCATGTTATGGTTTTTTTCCCCACCAGTTGTTTAAGAGATCATGCTTTACATAGCGTTAGATACTTCTAATTTAATCAAAACGGTTGTGTAACCCTTTCATACCCTGTTTATAGGTTTCAAATATTTGTTACCTGAAAAAATTCACAGAAATGTATCCAGATGTAGCTACATCAATTGATGTTTTTAGTTCTTTGTTTTCTTACCATTTGTAAGTTAAAACTAAATGGTTTGTTTGGGTTCCCCCTTTTTTTTTAAAATAAATATAACACTAACGGCACCACTGTACAATTGAATGTTTGTTAAAGTCACATGGCTTTTTGACTTCATTGCAACTATCTGCTGCCCATATACCACCTTTTGTGTTAGCCAAACTTTATTGCCAAGACAGCCGCAAGATACTCAGATGCTCCACACAGGCTCTATGTAAAACTTGCAGTCACTCAGTAATACATTCTTGTACTGTTTCAGGTGAAAGGTAAGGATGGTGTTGGGGCTGTTATGGATTCGATGGAATTGGAGCGACAAAGAGGCATCACAATCCAGTCTGCAGCTACCTTCACCATGTGGAGAAACACAAACATCAACATCATTGATACACCAGGTACAGTAAACTGCAGCTCACATGAAAGTATTGTGATTGTCCCCCAAACAAGAGGTTTGTGTGGGTCAGTGTAAAACCACCTTATTTATCTTCCTCTCCATCTTGGGTACATTCACAAGTTGTGTAGATATAGATTTGAAGGTGTAGGAATCCCCCTTCCCCTCCCCCCCCCCCCAACATTTACTGGTGTGGGGAGAGGGGATCCAGAAAAAGGGGGGGGGGAGCAAATGTTGACAAAATAATCATAAAGTGTGATATGCATACATGAACCTTGAGTAATAAACATCTATCATTTGTATTATTTGGTTAAATATCCATCTGTTTACAAGAGAGAGAGAGTAGGGAGTGGAGTCTGGAGAAGGGAGAGCGTACAGTTTTGTTTAGACGTCTTTCCGTCCCAAATCGGGATGTCAATAGCTGTTTATTTTCTTTATTTTATGGCGGCTATGTCAATTTTGTCACTGAAATGACCTTTCTCGCTATGTGGTGTGGAGCATTTCTTTAATGGAGAATATTGGACTGGTTGAGAGGGGGATTCGTGTGGTAATAATTTAATGTCCTTGGACTGCGTGTTGGAATGCAGACTAAGTAACGTGCACCTTTTTTAATGCTTTTAACAATACTTTTTTTATGGTGATTTCTACAGAAGATTAACCATACAGTAAACACGTCCCCAGAAGAAACTGCTCAGTGTTAAGATAACTCACCATGTCTCTGCTTTGCCACATTGACTTTTTTTTATTTTATGTGAGACTCGTTTTTTGTTAAACCACTGTAAATGACCGACCGACCGCTCAGTCTATTGGAATAACAGATAGATGATCAATATCTATAACGCTCACCCCTCCTATTCTGACTTACAAAGGTAGCTCAACTATAGGGTCAGTTGTCCATTTTGTACAAGAGGATAATGTATAGTTCTTACGAAGAATGGATACTGCCAGCTTACGTGGCCAAGAGATGCTTTAGTAATTAGAATATTCATATATCTAAACTAGTCTGCCAATCGGCTGTCCGCAATGCAGCGTGGACGCACACCACCTCGACTCTGAGGATTGGTGTAGGGAAATCAAAACCTGGGGAAAGAGTATTTTAGTCAACACCGTTGTTGCATACCTTAGCCCCTCCTCCCCTGAAGTGTGCGGTAGCACATGAAACGGTTGTCGGATCTCGAGTGACGCCACAACAGTGGTGTCAATGCGGGAGGCGACGCATGCACGGAAGCGGCTTGCAGCGTGCAGCAACTAATACTGAGACAGTTGTATAGCGATGATTTATGGCAAAAGCGACAACTCTTTTCTATGTATCTTATATTATTAAAGGGCTTATGTTATACCTACCTTATACCTACCATACCAACGGCTGTAGTTGTATGGTACTACTTGTATTCGGGTACTTTATCAGGTTCCCACTTTAAATTAATATGCTAATCTGTCGGTTGAATATTATGGCTAACCTAGATACTTTATTATACGAAGGCCGCTCTTATAGTGCTGGCGACGCGACCGATTGACATCACCACCAGCGACAGTTATAATTTCTTTTTTAGCGACGGTCGCAAGTGACGTCACTAAAGGGGGCGGGCCGTGCAATTTGGTTTAGAGACAGTCACTACGACTGTCTCTAAAAAAAAAAATCAAATTCACCCGGCTTCCAAATTTTTAGACGCTCTGTCGCGCTTACTATAAGCGCTGGCGACGGAGTCTATTGATTTTGTTTTGGAGCGTCGTTGCGTCGCCATCGCAAGACACTATAAGCGCAGCCTAATACTGTGGTATTGTAGCTATAGTCAGTCTGTGTAACAATTTACTGCATACGTGACTTTATCCACACTTGAGACAACTACAGTAGTATCTGCCATGTATCGATGACCTGATTTCTATCAGAGATTTATGGGTTTGTAACCACCCTACTCCATCAATTTCTGAGAAGAGATGTTGCAAACTGTAAACTTGTTTATTTGACACATACTTTAACAGCTCTGTGAATTGACCTAGTGTGTTGTTTAATCCTTTCTGTTTAAATGTGGATATATCCCTGGGTACCCCATCAGTGATATTTAGAGACCTCTATTGGCATTATACTCACCTGAGTTCAGGTTATCCAATTGTGTTACATTCATGTGTCGCCTATCCTGGGGCTTCTTATGATTCACTGTATATATTATTCTCGCATGCGTCGCTGTTCAGTAGCATCATTAATAAAATGTTATTGTTTTTCATAGAAAGTGATAGATGTTTTAGTACTCTTGTCAGTTGGTATTTCCTGGAACACTGCTAACTTGGCTTCATTCCTTATCAAGTTATTACATCATGAATATTGAGATTCTATGACTTACTAAGTCTGAATAACACACACACACACACACACACACACACACACACACACACACACACACACACACACACACACACACACACACACACACACACACACACACTTCTACACACACTTCTACACACACTTCTACACACACTTCTACACACACACACACACTTCTACACACACACACACACACACACACTTCTACACACACACACACACACACTTCTACACACACACACACACTTCTACACACACACACACACTTCTACACACACACACACACACACACTTCTACACACACACACACACTTCTACACACACACACACACTTCTACACACACACACACACACTTCTACACACACACACACACTTCTACACACACACACACACACACACACACTTCTACACACACACACACACACACACTTCTACACACACACACACACTTCTACACACACACACACACACACACACACACACACACACACACACACACACACACACACACACACTTCTACACACACACACACACACACACACACACACACACACACACACACACACACACACACACACACACACTTCTACACACACACACACTTCTACACACACACACACACACACACACACTTCTACACACACACACACACACACACACTTCTACACACACACACACACACACTTCTACACACACACACACACACACTTCTACACACACACACACACACTTCTACACACACACACACACACACTTCTACACACACACACTTCTACACACACACACACACTTCTACACACACACACACACTTCTACACACACACACACACTTCTACACACACACACACACTTCTACACACACACACACACTTCTACACACACACACACACTTCTACACACACACACACACTTCTACACACACACACACACACTTCTACACACACTTCTACACACACACACACACTTCTACACACACACACACACTTCTACACACACACACACACACTTCTACACACACACACACACACACACTTCTACACACACACACACACACACTTCTACACACACACACACACACTTCTACACACACACACACACTTCTACACACACACACACTTCTACACACACACACACACACACACACACACACACACACACACACACACACACACACACTTCTACACACACACACACACACACTTCTACACACACACACACACACTTCTACACACACACACACACTTCTACACACACACACACACTTCTACACACACACACACACTTCTACACACACACACACACTTCTACACACACACACACACACTTCTACACACACTTCTACACACACACACACACACACTTCTACACACACACACACACACACTTCTACACACACACACACACACTTCTACACACACACACACACTTCTACACACACACACACACACACTTCTACACACACACACACACACACTTCTACACACACACACACACACTTCTACACACACACACACTTCTACACACACACACACACACTTCTACACACACACACACTTCTACACACACACACACACACTTCTACACACACACACACACACTTCTACACACACACACACACACACTTCTACACACACACACTTCTACACACACACACACACACACACACGTGCAGTTGTGAGGGATCTAGTGTAAATTCTTTATTTTACACTATGCATTAGAGACTAATTTTTCGTTCAGAATAAATGTGTGTTGTGTTGGTATCCTATTATGTAACAGGTGTTTTTCCTATTTGCACTTCAATGTTAGTATCTGTCTCTGTATAAACATTCAGGACATGTGGATTTCACCATCGAAGTGGAGCGAGCACTGAGAGTCCTGGATGGTGCGGTGCTTGTCCTGTGTTCAGTCGGTGGGGTTCAGTGCCAGACCATGACTGTGAACAGGCAAATGAAGCGTTACAGTGTCCCCTTCCTAACCTTCATCAACAAGTTGGACCGACAGGGCTCTAATCCCGCCAGGGCTGTTCAGCAGCTGAGGTAACTGTACTGCAGGCCGCCTGTGCAGGCGGATTGTAGCTGCACTTGTATAGGAGACCACTAGAATGCTCTGCAGCTGGAGGTATCTTGTAACTCTTTCAATGCTGAAGTAGCTCAACTAAGCTTTTTTTAAACCAAGGGTGGCCAACACCAGTCCTCAAGGGCCACCAACGGGTCAGGTTTTCAGGATATCCCAGCTTCAGCACAGGTGGCTCAGTCTTTGACTTAGCCAGTAATTGAGCCACCTGTGCTGAAGCTGGGATATCCTGAAAACCTGACCTGTTGGTGGCCCTTGAGGACTGGTGTTGGCCACTCCTGCCTTAAAGATAGTAAAGGTGTTTATGAACCAACATGGCATCATCCCAGGGTAGGCTGTGCCTGCTCTTTCTGCACACGTCTGTCTCTGAATGAAAATATTCTTTCTGAAAATGTTATGTGCGAACTATGAATAACCCTCAATGGTCCGTTAATAGCGTTACAGCATCTAAGGTCTGTGGCAGGTATCTCCTGTACCTTGATAGAGTATTTCTGGACTGTTTTCCCTTCCTGTGGTATACAGACCTGTGATATGTCCCAGCTCCCTTACATTTAAACCAGTAGGTGGCATTAAAGCAGCAGTCAAAGCTGCCGTTTTTATTTATTTCCCCCCCTTTAATAAGTGCATCAATACAATCCGCACAAGTGATTAGCTAAGTTGCAGATTGATCCATTCTCCTGTGATCGATCGGTGAAGGTTCAGTTCGGGGGTTCACTAAATGTCCGTCAGCAGAAGAGGACCAAAGATGCAAAGTTCTGTGGGAAAGATCATGTGACCAGGCAGGCACACAATATTATTGGTGCACTGCTAGAGAGAGGGCAGGGCTCAAAAAGGTGTGTCAGAGCCTGTTTCAGAAGAGGAAAGGGATGTGACTTTGTAAATGGTTGCTATAGAAACAATGCTTGTTACATTATAATACATTAAAATGTCATTCAGAATATTTTTTTTTAAATACTACAAGTATTTTCTCATAGTACAGAACTGATTTTATTAATAAAAAAAACACACATAGGATATTGCTTGGACTGCCGTTTAAAAGAACCTGAGGGCTGCTGTTTAGAGGATTGTACCTCTAACTCACCAGTTGGAACAGACGTTCAGGGAGCTGATGTTGCTAACAGCCAATAGTGCCAGCTACTCTGCCTATATCACAAGTTACCGGATCCTATGACACGGCTTCATTAATACTGTAGGAGTCTCAACACCTGTGTCCCTGCATTTCCCCCCAGATCCAAGTTAAACCACAATGCAGCCTTTGTTCAGATTCCTATGGGACTTGAGAGCAACTTTAAAGGAATCATCGACCTTGTGGATGAACGCGCTATTTATTTTGACGGTGAATTCGGGTAAGTCTACATTAGTGTTGTACAGAGTCCTAAATTATACCGGTTACCCAGGCAAAATGAGACATTTTGCCGGCCCGCGTATCTGCAGAATTATCTGCAGGTAGACCTACCTGCAGCTGGAAGCGGAGGAAGACCGCTGCGGAGGATGAGGAGGACCGCGGTGACATCGTGGGAGCAGCAGCAGACATCCTGGTGGCGGTGGCAGCAGAAGACATCCTTGTTGAGCCGGTGAGAGCAGCAGAACACAGCATAGCTGATGCCGAGGAACCACGTGACTGGAGCAGGAGCGTTCCTGTTGGACAGTCGGCTCCTCCCAGGAGGAGGATAATGTCTGCTGCTCCACGATGTCGCCGCGGTCTTCCTCACCCGCCGCCGCCGGCTGCAGGTAAGTCTTTACGCCTTCAGCTGCTCTGAAAATACCCGGCGCCGGTTCCAGCCCCCTGCTGCCGGGTCTGGGTAATTTCCGAGTACCCGGTACATCACTAGTCTACATGTTAAAAGTTCTCTGATGCGTTCTATAGATGTCT
This sequence comes from Ascaphus truei, assembly GCF_040206685.1. NCBI lineage: Eukaryota > Metazoa > Chordata > Amphibia > Anura > Ascaphidae > Ascaphus > Ascaphus truei. The sequence goes on from NC_134496.1 coordinate 39,817,713, forward strand.
GAAGTTTCTGCCTCTGCAATGCGTTGCAGGCTCCGATATTCTGAGGCGCAGAGTACTTTATCTGTGCTTCTTTCAGGCAGTCGGTGCGGTACGAGGAAATCCCTGCTGAGTTCAGGGCAGAGGCAGCGGACAGACGTCAGGAACTGATAGAAAGTGTTGCTAATTCTGACGAACTCCTAGGGGAGATGTTCCTGGAAGAGAAGATCCCTACAACACCTGACCTCAAGGTGAGAGCGAAGAACTCGATGTTGGTCCTTATTCCATCAAACCACATTTATGTCATATTTGCAAACCAGCAATAAGCAGCACTGACGGTAATAATAAATGTTGTATAGCCATAACAGAACAAGAACCTGTGTATTCCAACATCAAGAAGCTAACAATCTGTCTGGTCCCTTAGACATGGGGGGAGCTGTAGTGACTCAAGATGGTTATGGTCCAGAATATAAACTCGCCTTCTGTAATGTTGTAGCTTGTTGGAAATCTCCATCACAGGATAATCCTTACCAAGGGACATTAATATGTACAGCACAGAGGATAGGGGAGAGAGGGGGGGATATAATTGGAATTTTTAAATGCATAAAGGGTTGCAACCAAGTAGAATAGGAATCCATACTTCAGAGAGAGATGTGATGGAACAAGAGGTCGTGCTCTGCCCTGGAGCTGGCGTCCGGTTTGGGGGATAGGGGAGGAAGTATCTCATGGAAAGGGGGTTGGGTTAGTGAAAGCGCCTCTCAATGGAGGGTTTTACTGTAAGGAATTTTTTTGCATAGGCATAAAGGGATCCTAAACCTGTAATAAAGCGAAGGCTCAAATAGGGTCTGAGGTTTTACAGCAGATGGGAAATGAGCAGAGTAGGGGAGCCGTGAAATGAAGTCTCTGTGCTTTTTGTAGAGCATTATGTGACTTGGTCTCCTGTTTGCCATCCTTCACTCCTCCCTTGCCTTCATCTTCATGAACCAAACTCTGTTTCTTTAGCTTGCCATCAGGAGAGCCACTCTGAAGAGGTTGTTTACACCGGTTCTGGTGGGAAGTGCATTGAAGAACAAAGGAGTCCAGCCCATGCTAGATGCTGTTCTAGAATACCTCCCAAACCCATCAGAAGTCCCAAACTATGCTCTGCTCAACCGAGAGTAAGTGTTCATGAATACACAGGCCCCCTATTCAATATGATGTGGGGAGGCTTCTGCATGTCAAGGAGACTCGTAGCTCTATTCAAATGAATGGGGGCTAAACGCTTCTCCAGCACGGGGAAGACTATTTCACAGAATATTTAAATCAGGCTCATGAATGAAAACCTATTCAATAAAACCTCTCTTCAGTGGTCGGCCGTATGTGTGCATTTTCGATGCGACCACCAGAGGGAGCCCGATCCCAATCAGTGCAGCAGTCACTACAGATGTAGCACGAAGGCTGCGCTTATAGTGGCGGCGACGCGACCATCGCATCAAAACAAATGCATTGTCGCCGCTTATAGTGCACGCAGCTGCGACGGAGCGACAGTGCTACCAAAAATCTGCTAGTCTGATATTTGTTTTTTGGTCTCCCCTTGCGGCCAATCAGCTTCCCCGTGCCTCTGCCCTCCCCCTTTTGTGACGTCACGGGCCTTGTAGCCAGCGACGTCGCCTAAACTTAAAATATAACTTTCGCAATGGCGACGGGTGATCATCGGTCGCGTCGCCGGCACTATAGCACGGCCATGGGCTGTACTTATAGTGACAGCGACGTCTCGTCAAAACAAATGCATTGCCGCCGTCGCGTGCGCTTATAGTAAGCGCGGAGCGACGGCTTGGTCGCGATCGCTGGAAGTCATCTGAATTTGATTTTTCCAGGGACCGTAGCCTGACTTCGCCAGCACTATCAGCGTTGCTGTCGGCTGCGCTTAGTGCCGTCACCGGTGACGTCACGCTGCGGTTGCTGGAAAAATCAAATTGAGATGACTTCCAGCGATCGCGACCAAGCCGTCGGTCCGTCGCGTCACTTCTACTATAAGCGCACGACGGCGGCAATACATTTGTTTTGCCGTGCCGGCACTATATGTGCAGCCGTAGGCCGTGATTGTACTAAAAAAATGCTGGCGGCGTCGCATTTCGCAAAAACAAAATGCATTGGTCCAATTGAGGTAAACATACCTCGCGCGACGTGCGCGCCGGCTGGAACTGCAGGGCAGGAGGTGGAGAGGAGACGGGAATTTGTTCTTGGGTGGTGACGTCCGCGTAACGTGAGCGGTTCAGCCAATGAGGGCGTCCCGCTCACGGCCATGCCTCCCTGTCTCCTCTGCTTCTGTCCTGTCCCCTCTGCCTGTTCAAGATGCCGCTCGGCGGCAGCGTGAGGATGACGTCACCAGATCGCTCTGCCACTCAGCGGCATCTGGTATAATCAAGGCCTTACTGTCTTCAGCGCCGCGGACAAGCAAAAGTCTGCGCTGCCAGGGACCGTGCCTGCCACGATGGAGCTGTGGGGGTCCCTGCTTCTGAATAGGACCCTCCCTTAGTGTTAATCCTTCGGTGCCGGGACCGTGGCACAGATGCATAAACTTTACATTAGTACATTTCTGAAACTGTCTTATGTCATGGACGTACTGAGCCATAATCTAACTCCGGGGGGCTCAACTGCAGTCCTCCAGCCCCTCCCAATAGGTTAGGTTTTCAGGATATCCCTGCTTCAGCACCGCTGACTCAATCAGAGGCTCAGTCGAAGTCTTGAGGACCGCAGTTTAGCCCCCCAGATCTAACTGACCTGCAGGGTTTTGGAACCTTTTTTTTTTTTTCGTATAAGTCTAATACTTTTCGCCGGTGCTAATTATAGACCCCCCCCAAACTTAACCAAAAACTTTGCCATGGCAGTCTCTTGCATACTAAATGTCGACCCCGAACTACAAACACTGTTCTGGCAGCCTGCGATACGGGATATTGATCGCCCTTCAAACCCCAGTGGGATGTTACATTTTCTTTTTTAAAGATGTGGGCGACCGTATTTACTGCATCGAGTATTTTATTATCCTGTCTTACCAAAATGTACTTGTGCATTCAGTGTATCTTGTGAACAAGGTAAGGACTCTTGCTTGGGGGAGTTTAACATGTGACAAGCAGTTAGTCTCAGCCTTTTGTACTTGCTACATAAGGTGTATATGAGGATGGATTTAAATACCCCAGTGCAGCATGCCTAATCTCGTCTCTTTGTTTAGGAATTCAGAGGAAACTGTGAAGGTTTTAATGAGCTCCGTCAGGGACGGATCTCAACCCTTTGTGGGCCTGGCATTTAAATTGGAGGTAGGTTATCGTTCGGTTGTTTGACTGTACGTGGTGTTACAGTATATAGGTATACAGTCTGCATAAGCTCTTTGGGACAGGGACTCCCTTTCCTAAATGTCACTTTTATGTCTGAAGCACTTCTTTCCATTGTTTGTATTATGTGTTATTTATATGATTGTCACGTGTACTAGTGCTGTGAAGAGCTATGTACATGAATGGCGCTATATAAATAAAGACATACATACATGTGGCTGAGCATGCAATACAGGGTGAGCGCACCAAACATTCCTGTACATATATGTTAAAAGGAGTCCAGGCTTCAGTAACGCAATCCTGGCCCGCTAACTGCAAAGGGTTAAGGTGCTCATGGTTAAAGTTCCCTGGGAGCAGACCGTGAATGTGCTCTGGCAGTGAGGATGTCTGCGGGCTTAGTCTGTCATTCTGTTTGCTGCCAGTGTGGGGTATCAGAACTTTTCGGGGCTTTTTCTGTATCTATCGATTGGGCTGCTTTTGGACGAGATTCTCCATTAAAATCCATGGTGAATTCTGGCTGAAAACAGCCTGATCAGCAACTTCGGTGACTATAGAATTAACCCCTTACAGTGCTAACGAGGGCAGTAATGCTGCAGATTAAAATCTCCATCTGAATGTACCTGAAGAATTTATTTGGTTCAGTCCTGTCGGTGCGTTAAATAATTAATATTTCTTGAGCAAGCACATCCTGTAATATTTACATGAAGGCCTTGGTGTATAATTACTGACAAGAGCCACATTGAACCCTTTTGGTAAAGGTATATACCAATGGCAATTTTGTCAAAAACATTAGCAATTTGGCATATTCTACTTTTCTCTTATGATGCAGCTTTACTTATATAGACTGTGATAACATAATTTCCCAAGGCTGTTTGAGAAGGGAGCAGCCTAATTATCCGTACTTTCAGTGGTCTGGGAGCAATACATTGAGAATGCAATTAGAAAATCACCCACCTTAATAACACACCAACTCTGGCTTCCTGTGCCTAATACTCTGGCTGCCCGTGCCTAATACAGCTCAACCCCGTTATAACGCGATCCGTTACAACGCGAATCCGGTTATAACGTGATGCAAACGTGGCTCCCAATTTCCGGATTTATGAACACTTTACAACACAATTAGTGGTATTTTAAATACTTTATTGTACAATGCATACAATTGTACAATATTTCTAACGCGATCCGCTTATAACGCGATGTGATTCTTTGGACCCCAAGCACAGCGTTATAAGGGGGTTGACCTGTACCTCTGGCTGCCCGTGCCTAATACCTCTGGCTGCCCGTGCCTAATACCTCTGGCTGCCCGTGCCTAATACCTCTGGCTGCCCGTGCCTAATACCTCTGGCTGCCCGTGCCTAATACCTCTGGCTGCCCGTGCCTAATACCTCTGGCTGCCCGTGCCTAATACCTCTGGCTGCCCGTGCCTAATACCTCTGGCTGCCCGTGCCTAATACCTCTGGCTGCCCGTGCCTAATACCTCTGGCTGCCCGTGCCTAATACCTCTGGCTGCCCGTGCCTAATACCTCTGGCTGCCCGTGCCTAATACCTCTGGCTGCCCGTGCCTAATACCTCTGGCTGCCCGTGCCTAATACCTCTGGCTGCCCGTGCCTAATACCTCTGGCTGCCCGTGCCTAATACCTCTGGCTGCCCGTGCCTAATACCTCTGGCTGCCCGTGCCTAATACCTCTGGCTGCCCGTGCCTAATACCTCTGGCTGCCCGTGCCTAATACCTCTGGCTGCCCGTGCCTAATACCTCTGGCTGCCCGTGCCTAATACCTCTGGCTGCCCGTGCCTAATACCTCTGGCTGCCCGTGCCTAATACCTCTGGCTGCCCGTGCCTAATACCTCTGGCTGCCCGTGCCTAATACCTCTGGCTGCCCGTGCCTAATACCTCTGGCTGCCCGTGCCTAATGTCTTCTGTTGCAGGCCGGTCGCTTTGGTCAACTTACATATGTCCGAGTCTACCAGGGAGAGCTGAAGAAAAGCGACTATATTTACAACACGAGGACGGGCAAGAAAGTGCGGGTTCAGCGGCTGGTGCGTCTCCATGCTGACGTTATGAAGGTATGATGTTATTCGCCCTGATTGGAGGAGCCTGACCTGAATGTTAGAGAGGGGACTTCCTCTTCCGTTCTGGGCAGTCGGGTGATGAATAGAATGGTAATCACATGGAGGTATAGGAAACGCACCAACGCGTTTCATCCGATAGGACTTGTCTTATCGGATGAAACGCGTTGGTGCGTTTCCTATACCTCCGTTGTTGATGCTGTTTGTACAATAAATATTTTTCCATTATTCTTGGAGTTGCCCTATCTACATTTTTTTGCACTATGAAGTGGACGCTGTGCTCCTTCTTCATCCTACTCTGTAAGTACTTTACAGAGACACCACTCTCTCCCCCGGCAATCAGTAGGGAAGAGAGCGGGGCCTTTTGTATATAGGGGTAATAAAGGAAAATGGCCGCCTTAGGCCCGGGCTTTATGGGAAATTTACTACTGAGTACCTCAATACACACTGAACTAGCAAGGGTGAGATGCTGGCAGTGGGGATACTACATATTTGCAGGGCCTTTATCCGTACCCGGGTTAGTGCTGGAGTCTGGCTGCTGTAGTAGGCATATCCTCCTGCAGGGGAACCTTTTGCGTTCCTTCCAAATAAGAAAAGCGTCGGTTTTAATTTGTTCCATCCCCAGGCAACCTTCTGAATTGTGGGGTGCTCCCACGGAGAGCCCCGCAACCCTGTTTCCAAACCACTCTCCCTTTCTTAGTTCTGAATAGAGGGTTTAAGATCTTCCGTAGAATTTAAAGGTGCGGAATCACTGTTGAATATCACAAGTTCACTGCAGTGATTACGTTCCTATTGGTTCTTGCTGTTTAGAATGAGTATTTGGAACTGGATATTTGTTGTACAATATTTTGGTATTTTCATCCTCTAAGATAGGTGCTCTACTCCAGTCCTCAAGCCCTCCTCTACAGGTCAAGTTTTCAGGATATCCCTGCTTCAGCACAGGTGGCTCAGGGGCTTTCTTTGACGGAGCCTCTGATTAAGCCACCTATGCTGAAGCTGGGTTATCTTGTAAACCTGACCTGTTGGTGGTGCTGGAGGACTGGAGTTGAGCACCCCTCATTATATAATATATTCCGTGTCTTCCTTGCTTAAGGATGTGGACGAGGTTTATGCTGGGGACATATGTGCGCTGTTTGGAATAGATTGTGCGAGTGGGGACACTTTTACCAGCAAATCCAGGGACGACCTCTCCATGGTGAGTAATACAGCACCGGCAATGCGTGTCTTTACCAGTAATGTATTGAAAAACATGATGCACAACGGTAATGAGCAAAAAGTGGGCTCCCTTTATACAATGCAACGCCTCCACTATACCAAACATTCCCAAACAGTGGCTTAGTCAGCAACTGAGCCACCTGTGCTGAAGCAGGGTTATCCTGATGGTGGCACTTGAGGCCTGGACTTGGCCACTCCTGCTTTTAGGTGTATGAATTAAAGCACGTGTATAATTTACCTCTCCAGTGCCCGAGAGCCAGCAATACAACAAAGAAGCCCTTCCAGCACACAAGGGGTTATTGAATCAATGTCTGCTTGGAATATAAAACGTATGACTCCATTGGCGATTGTTTTTGTAGCAGCAGATGTTGGTTTGCATGCAGTGACGCTGTTATTTTGTGACACTACAGGAATCCATTCATGTGCCCGATCCTGTCATTTCTGTAGCAATGAAACCAGTCAACAAGGTACGGTAATGAATGCTGAAAGGAAAGGGTGGTGTGGAATAAGCGCTAGTGTTGAAGTTATTGTTTACATGGTAATGAATGCGGCTACATAATTTGGGTTAAGAATATCTCCTTGGCAGTAGAAAGTTCACCTGAAAGACTGAAATGTGTATCGATTTTCATGCTGTCACCTGTGCATTGTTTAGATCAGTGTTTTCTAACGAGGGTTCTAGGAAACCTTTGGTTCCCCGGGCATCCCTAAAGGGTTCCCTGCAATTTTCAGGTCGTCAACCAAATACAGAAGAATTTACCATGCATCTGATCTCAGACACTCAGAGAGGGTTGGGGTTCCTTACAATGCATCTGATCTCAATCGTGCTATTAGAGAGGGTTGGGGTTCCTTACAATGCATCTGATCCCATTAGAGAGGGCTGGGGCTACTCAGAATTTCACAATATAATTATAGGTTTCCTTAACTAAAAAAAAAAGTTTCAAAACCACTGATTTTTAGACTCTTTACTCAATGATCCATCCAAGCCTAGTGAGGAGAGAGATGTACAAGCGGGCCAATATGAATGGGTAATGCCTGCAGGTACTAAAACTTTTTTTGTTATACGTAAAAAAAAAAATCCTCCGCAGGCAGCCGTCCTAGCCAGTGATTTAATCTGCCCCCGTTCTTCACTTTAGATTATTCCCGGGAGTGCGGCGCTCGTGTTTTCTGAGGATTTCCCCCTGCGCTCAGTCCAGGAATGTAAAATGATGTTTCGCATATGTATTATATTATGCTTTCTGTATCTGTAAGGTCTCTTGCTTTTTAATAACTCATTGTTTCTTGTATTATAATGTCACGTCGTTATTACTGTGTACTTTTACTTCCACCAGAATGATCTGGAGAAGTTTTCAAAAGGTATAAATCGTTTTACCAGAGAGGATCCGACCTTCCGAGTTCACTACGAGACGGAGAGTAAAGAGACCATCGTTTCTGGGATGGGAGAGTTGCACCTGGAGATCTATGCTCAGGTAACTGGAACACCTGTTTCATTTATTCTTACAAATGCCTTCCAATACTTGTACACGCTCCATACATCTATCACTTAAAGCAGCAATACTAGTTTCATTGATGTATCCTTTGTTACAGGATTTAAGCAGGGGGTTGTCGGCGCTGAACTGTGTTAATTTCAGCTCCGGGGACCCCCTGCTTCCAGAGATATGTTCCTCTGTAGGGGGTGCCGGTATCTCTGCAGCCAGGGCACTGTGTGCCTAACAAAATGGCGGCGTTTAAATGTCACGCAGGCCAATAGGAAGCTGTCGTCATCCGGTGCGGCTTCCTATTGGTCCGTGTGACCGCGACATTTAAACTTCACAGAGATACCAGCATCACCTACAGAAGTAAGGATCTTTGGAAGCAGGGGTCCCCGGAATTGAAATTAACACAGTTCAGCTCCAGAGACCCCCTGCTTCAATCCTGCAATAAAAAACCCCCTGAAATTAAACCCGTATTGATGCTTTAAGCTGTTTCTCCTTAGCACTTTCCCGATTACAAGACTGTGTGTGTCACACACAAAAATGCTCTTGCCTTCTACACATGGCTACAAATTGACCACGAGACTTAATAACTGAGAAGCAGATCTTCTATGGCACCGTACCGGCTTCCTAACTATTGACGTTGGACCGGTAATTACGACTGAATGACTATATTTTCTTGATGGTAACCCTATTTGTATTGTGCACTATATTACAGTTCTGCTTCTTTAAAATCTTATCTTTATAACTTTTACTGGTTCCCTTCTTTGTTCTGGTTTTTTTTTGTATTTCCTCTGCTATAAGTAAATGTCCATTTCTTCACATTAAACCCCCTGGGATGTAATTCTTCATGTTCTGTAATGAACCCGAACTAAAGAAAATAGATTAGAAAGTCTTACACTTTCTATGCATCAACTCAGGATATTGTCAGAAAGTTGTTTTTTAATCTGCTATATTGCTGCGTGCAGCACATGTGACCCTGCTGGTTGTTGTAGGGCCATAGTGTCTCAACCTGGGTGCTGCGCTACTAGGGCACAGTCTGCCAGCTGCTCAGCGAGTGCGTCCAGCGCTGTCTGAGACACTGATCTGCCTCTCCTCGCTCTCCTCTCTCAGCCCGGCACAGAGGAGCAAGAGGATCGGTGCATCAGAGCCTCTCCCCGCTGTGAATGTGGAGTGTGTGATGGAGCGAGGTAGCGAGTGTGCTGTGTGAGAGGCGGGAGGTTGAGAAAAAGGGTGTGCGCTTTGGGAGTGGGGGATGTGCAGTGCGGAGAATAGCGGTGAGTATGAAGTGGGCGTGCGGCTTGATGAGCAGGGGTGTCCCCCCAAGATTGTAATTCCTCAGGGTGTGCCCGTGCTTAAAGGTTGAGAACCACTATTATCGGGGCGACCTCAACTAGTTGCAGGCTATTCCCACAGCAGAAGAGTATCCTACATGCTCATTATTTTGTGTCCTATAATCCGTGCTCCTCTTCTATAAAATGATTTGTTTTTATTGTAATAGACACAAAAACAGATCATCTTTGGTTAACCCTTTGCTGCCAGGCAATTCATGGTGGGCTACCCTGGTATTGATAGTTGGAATAATCTAAAGACCAGAGAACGACAAAGCAGAGCACACATTCTGATACTGTTTTCGTATATGTGGCTCTAAGCAACCATTTGAAATGACCCCGTGTGCTTCTCAGGCACACTGGTTAATTGTATGAGTGATTAGACATGAGTGATTTGCTGTTCATTAAATAACCTCTGTGGCAGCCAGTTTAATTAACCTCTTCACTGTTTGTTTTGCAGCGAATGGAAAGGGAGTATGGCTGCCCTTGTGTCATGGGCAAACCTAAAGTTGCCTTCAGAGAGACGGTCACCTCAACAGTGCCGTAAGTACCACTCCATCCACGCTGTGCTGTAAACATTTGCTTTATTCTCCTTTATTTCCGAGGCGCAGTGTCGGACGTCTCCTTGCCCCAGTTTCATGTTGCTTTGTGTGGCAGACGAACTTGTTGTATTATTTTTAACCCTTCCGTCGGGTCCCATAGAATATCTAGTTGCCAGGGAATCATTTCCTGCAATACAAGGGAAAGAAGCATTGTGTATATTATGTGTGTGTGTGTGTGTGTGTGTGTGTGTGTGTGTACACACACTCGTGCACACACAGATGTAGTCAGACTCGCTGTAGCCGTAGAATCCTGACCATGGCATACCCAGCAGTTGGAAATCTTTGTTGGGATCCCATTCGGCAGAACAGACTTCCTGCCGGCAGCCGCAGCTTTTACTGTTTCTGGAGCCACTGCGTTTCGCTTTTTATGCCAAGGCTCCCAAGACTGTGTGTGTGTCCGTCTCCACACACAGGTCTAGTACTTCAGTACTGTATGCTCCCATGTACTATTGCTTAAAGTCTAATTTGGTTCTTTTCTGGATCGCCCCGCTCTTTATTTGGTCTCGTTTCATGGTAAAACCATGTGTGTGAGGGATGTGATGTTGAGAATCTGTACACATACAACACAGCCTCGGTTACTCTGGGCACAGGGAAGCCCAGGGAGATCACCAGCTGAGAATAACTCCTGGTTTCTCTCGACTTCTTCTTCTTGCCACATTACTGGGTACTTACCTGTGATACCATTTCATGGATCAGCATCACATAGTGCAATTCCAGGGCTGCATCTTCTCGTTTCTACACACACAAAAAGCACCGTTTTAATGTACAAACTAAAGAGATGGAATTTACTGAAATGTCATGATCGCCAATCTGTGTCTTTTTAAAAAAAAAAAAAATTTTGTGTATCATTTTACATTAACAAGTAGGTCCACTTAACCGTTTCACTGCCCGTCATCTGCATTACCATCAGTAAATAGGTTAAGAAGGTACTATGGAAGAATAATATTTTCACATTATTTGTATGCATAGCTATAACCAGGCTTTTGTTTTCTAAACTATAAGAAGGTGTGTGTGTGTGTGTGTGTGTGTGTGTGTGTGTGTGTGTGTGTGTGTGTGTGTCCTTGTAGTATCAGAGATGTACCAGCTGTCGGCCTTGAGAAAGATGAGGTAGCTTAGCACAAGTTTTATTTCTTTTTGCTTAAATCTGCTAAAATATATTGCAAAATGTATTACCAAGTAACTGCAATAAAAACAAGATAAAGAAAGGTAAAATGTCCAATGAAGTCATATGGGCAGACGTTTCCAAATGATGAATGCCTGCCCCTTCTGGTATAAGATAGCTTACTTAGTCTATAGTTCAGTGCCTTTGTGCTAAGTCACACAGCAATGTTTGATTTGCATTAAATGCATTCTTGCTGCTGCTGCAATAATATTTTTCAACAAAAGTGTGGACTGAAGTTTTTTTTATTTTCCACGACAGTACATATACCTCCAGGACATTCACCAATTTAGTCTGGTTGCTGGTGAGCAAATTACTGGGGGGGGGGGGGGGGGGGGGGTAATGTTTTTTTGAGAAAATGTTCATTTATGAAAACTCCAGACTGCAAAACGGATGTGCAAATACTGCACCAGATTTATTGAAGGAGAAAATCCCATTGGTTTTCATGGGAATGTTTCTATTTGTGTGCCCCAGTTACCCAGCTGGAGACTTTGATAACTAGACCCCAAAGTGCCTAATGTGTATCTGCAGATCCTAAATGAGTATAAGATATAGATATAGAGAGAGACGTACCAGCTGTTTGACACTTTGAATCACTGCCATGCTGTACAAAGTGCCTTCCGTGGAGTTTTGCCACTTCACGTAACCGCATGCAACCAATGCCAGGTGTAATATGGGCATCATCTCTGGTGCTACATTGCCAAATTTATCTAGGGGTAAACATGCGGGGAGTGTTAACATGATATGCAAGACAAGATGCTCTGCAGTCAGAATGGTGCCAGACAATGTTACACTCCGTTACCGCTCCCAGCCGGCAAATAAATACAGGCATACCCCACTTTAAGGACACTCACTTTAAGTACACTCGCGAGTAAGGACATATCGCCCAATAGGCAAACGGCAGCTCACGCATGCGCCTGTCATCACGTCCTGAACAGCAATACCAGCTCCCTACCTGTACCGAAGCTGTGTGCAAGCGGGGAAACTATAGAGCCTGTTACACATGCGTTATTTACATCAGTTATGCACGCATATGACGATTGCTGTACAGTACATGCATCAATAAGTGGGAAAAAGTAGTGCTTCACTTTAAGTACATTTTTGCTTTACATACATGCTCCGGTCCCATTGCGTATGTTAATGCGGGGTATGCCTGTAACGTACCTGGAATATCTTGTGCCACCAGTGGCTCTTTCAGGCTGTTCATTGTGTTGTAAAACTCTTCGTCTCGGTCTTGTGTGTCCTTTTCAAGCGAACTGTCGGGTATGAAGCTCACTTCGGGCGCAGCGTTCTGGCCATTGGTATGATACAGGACCTCTGCAGTACAGGTTACAGCAGCTCCCTGAGAGAACATTTCACATTGGACATTAGCAAACGGCTTTTTTATTCCAACTTCAAACACTTCACTGCTGGCAAAATGTGTAATTATCAGCAGCCCCCTTTTGTAGAGAGAATGAAAGCAAAGTGCGATAGCATAAATATGAAGGCTTTCGTTAAAGCGCTGTATGATGTACACTATGGGTAAAGTTACACGATTGGTCAGCCAGAATCTCATGAGCAGTTAATGTAGGATTCCCCAACCAATGGCAAAAGCGTCTCTTTGTACGTCATGTGAAATGCTGCATGGAAGTTCACCTAGAAGTAGGTTAAAATGCAGGTTAAAATGTCAGTTTTTTTTAAAGATATATAGTGTCATGGAATAGGCTCCTGACAGGTGTTAGGGGCGAATACAGCAAGGGAATTTAAACATGCTTGGGATAGACATAAGACGACCCTAAGTGCGAAAGAGCCTAGGATCATAGGGTGTGAGGTCTTACAGCAGGTAGGAGAATGGGCAGACTGCGTGAGTCAACTGGTTCTTATCTGCCGTCAAATTAGGGGTTTCTATGAAGGGTGCCACGCTTGGCTGCATGTATTTAATTTAAATAAACCTGAGCGTGATGAAAGCGCTACAGATCTCGCTGGGGTGTGCGTCGGATTATTCCTATGCACACCCTTTTCTGTTCCTCATGGATCTGTTGGCAAGTCCAGCTGTTTGACTGGTTTAACCAGAACCAGTTACAGTGCATCTGTATATGATGCATATTTATACACGTACCGTGAATATATAAAGAGCAGAACATTGGCAAACTAATACCGTGGGGCTATATGTAGAGTACACGGTAAATCGGAAAATACGGAAAATGTGAACACTTACGTCATTCAAACTATCTTTGATAGAAAATACGAGATGGTATTTACGGCCAACTCCTGCAATACTCTGCAACAGAAAGACAAGAACTCATTTAAAGCTGCAGTTCAGTCTATATCCTGCATGTGTGTTTTTTTTAATAAATCAGTTCTGTAGTAAGAAATAATACTTTTAGCATTTTCTGTTTTTAAAAAAACAACTTTGAAAGACCAATTTTCTTGTATTCTATTTTAACAAGCATTTGCTTAGGCACTGCCCCTTCATGGCCTGTCACAAACCCAGGCACACCCCTTTGTCAGCACTGCCCTCCCTCTCTCTAAACGTGCACTAGCATCTGGTCACATGATCTTCCTCATACAGTAGTACATTCAAGGAAGCTGGAGAAAAGGGATCAGCCATGCATAGCAGCTCGGATAGGCGATTTCAAACTTATTACAGTGTTTATTCCATTCATTGCACGTGTATATAATGTAAAATTGTAATAATTCCATTTATAGCAAACGTGTATATGTGAATATTATTTAGATGTATATGTATGTTACTGAAATGTGGAGTGAGTGTGTAGGTAAATACACACAATACACTTCCACTGCATATATATATATATATATATATATATATATATATATATATATATATATATATATATATTATATATTATATATGTATGTATATGTGAAGTTATGTGAGTAAAAAAGTGACAAAAACCCTCCATAGCAAGGCAAATAGCAAATGGAAATATTACTGTATGCTCATTTGTATGTATATATATATTTATATACACACACACTTCAAATACGGATAGTGATTCACGTAAATGATATATATATTCACTTTCTGGGAGTATAAGAGTGACTGTCCTGTTGTTCCTTTTTTTGTATCCATCATTGAATGGTATACACCCTCTCTTTACGTTTATTTTATACTAGCTGAGAGACCCGGCGTTGCCCGGGATGTAATGTTCCCGCTCCTCTCTCTCTCCTCACCCCTCCCCCTCTCTCTGTTTGTCCCCCATTCACATCAATCCAGTTCCCCCCCTCCCTCCTTTACAGCTTCATGCAGTGTGTGTGCGTCAGTCATTGTGTGTGCGTCAGTCAGTCAGTGTGTGTGCGCGCGCGTCAGTGAGTCTGACGCAGAAACACAAACACACAGACTGACTGACGCACACACACACACAGTCAGTGTGTGCGTGTGTGTGTGCCTCAGTCAGTCAGTGTGTGCGTGCGGCAGTCAGTCAGTCATTCAGTCAGTGTGTGGGTGTGGGGGTGTGCGCGCGCGCGTCAGTAAGTGTGTGTGTGTCAGTCAGTGTGTGTGTGTCAGTGTGTGTGTGTGTCAGTGTGTGTGTGTGTGTGTGTCAGTGTCAGTGTGTGTGTGTGTCAGTGTCAGTGTGTGTGTGTGTCAGTGTGTGTGTGTGTCAGTGTGTGTGTGTGTCAGTGTATGTGTGTGTGTGTGTGTACCATTCATTGTGTGTGTGCGCGCGCGCGTCAGTCTGTGTGTGTGCGCGCGTGGGTGTGGGGGTGTGCGCGCGTGCGTCAGTCAGTGTGTGTGTGTGTCAGTGTGTGTGTGTGTGTGTGTGTGTGTGTGTGTGTGTTTGTTTGTGTCAGTGTGTGTGTGTGTGTGTGTGTGTCAGTGTGTGTGTGTGTGTGCAGCAGTCAGTGTGTGTGTGTGCAGCAGTCAGTGGGTGTGTGTGCAGCAGTCAGTGTGTGTGTGTGTG
Source organism: Ascaphus truei (assembly GCF_040206685.1). Classification (NCBI taxonomy): domain Eukaryota; kingdom Metazoa; phylum Chordata; class Amphibia; order Anura; family Ascaphidae; genus Ascaphus; species Ascaphus truei. The sequence continues at coordinate 39,832,748 of NC_134496.1, forward strand.
TGTGCGCGCGTCAGTCTGTGTATGTGTGCGTGTGGCTGTGAGGGGTTGTGTGCATGCGGCTGTGAGGGGTTGTGTGCGTGCGTCAGTATGTATGTGTGTGTGTCAGTCAGTGCGTCAATCAGTCAGTGTGTGTGTGTGTGTGCGT